>NW_027069602.1:772462-853598 GCF_002906115.3 Quercus suber | reverse complement strand
TAGCAAATAAAAACAGGCATTTAGTTTGCTAGAGAAGTAGGAGTGTGAAACATCATAGTAGAAGGCAACTGTCAGACTCACACATAGATGAAAATTTTAATTAGTTCAGCGAACTAAATTTGTTGGAGGTAGGACATGAAAAATCATTGGAAAAAGTTAATAGATGCCCTCAGACTATTGGTTTATGAATTTTTTTTTTAGAAATTTTTTGATGGAAAAAGAATTAAAAAAAACAATTAATTTTTTTGACAATTTTTTATATTTCTCATAAAAATAATATTAAAATTTTTCTAAAATGATCCATTAACAATGCTCTAAGAGTGCCAGTTTATCAGATCAAAAACTTATGTGCACTACTTTTAGAAGCTCCATAGTTTTTCAGGTAAATTAAAAAGAAAATAAGCTGGCGCTCAAGGAAGTTTCAGCCTTCTTAGAAGGGCAAGTAATTAATATTGGATGTACTGCAACAATGTTAACTATATATCTACCTTTTTACCAACTAAATAAGAAAAGGAAATCAATGTTATTCTTTAACGACTATCGAAAAAAATATTATTTTTTCACCACATTAAGTCATTAACTTAGAACATGCGAGAGGGGAATGAACGTATTTATCTCCGACTTGACAGGGCGTTTGCAAACTCTGATTGGCTTAATGTGTTTCCAAATTGTAGAGTTCACCATGTTGTTGACTCCACTTCGGATCATTGCATCTTGAGAATTACAGACTCAAGCACTCCGGCCCCATCCAGGAAGCGCTGCTTTCATTTTGAAGCCTTATGGGCTAAAAGGGAGGATTGCTATGGTATTGTTGAGGCTGCCTGGATTGGGGGTGGCCCGTCCAACACTCCGGGTGATATTGCAGCTAACCTCCAGCTTGTTGCTTCCGAATTATCTGCTTGGAGTAAAGAGGTCTTCGGAAACATCCCAAAAAGGATCAAGGAAAAAAGGGAAGCGCTGCACTCTCTCACAGAGCTGGACTGTGATGGCTCGCACTGTGATGCTATTAATGAGCTGAGGAAAGAACTTAATGAACTCTTAGATAGTGAAGAAACACTGTGGCATCAGAGAAGCAAAATTTTCTGGTACAAGGAGGGCGACAGGAACACAAAATTTTTCCATACCAGAGCTTCAGAAAGGCGAAAGAAAATGCTATTTTGGGTTTGTGGAATGATGAAGGAAACTGGTGTGAGGACAGAGACAGTATTGCTACACAGCTCTAGATTATTTTCAAAGCTCTACTCCACTATTCCCAAGCAGCACTGAAGACATCATGTATTTGTATACACTTTTTTTTTTTATTTTTTTTTTTATTGTTCTTATTATTGTAATTTTCAATAGTTTTGTTTTGATTGTGCTTAATTTTAAGGGTTTTTTTTTAGGAGATTAATTTTTTAGGTTGATTTTGTTGTTCTGTATTAATATTTTATAGCGGTAAATAATTTTTTTTATCTCCATATATATATATATATATATAAGAGAAATTGTGTGAATTTTTATACAAATCAAATACTAAAAAAATTGTTTTCAAAACATTTTGAAGACAATTTTTTCTTTAAAATGTTTGAAAACGCTTTCAATCGACAGCATTTTCAAGTTAAAAATATTTTACTCCAAAATAAATGAAAAAGTGTAGTTTGTAATGGCAAAATTTCGTATTTTTTTTAGACGTACACCACGCCTGCGTTTGGATAGCAAGTTTTGCTACTAAAAGTAAAGTTGCGTTTTACCATTTTTTTTTTTTTTTTGCCACACTTTGTTGACTTTGGGGGGACAAAATTTACTGTGCGTGAACAGTGTGTGCACTGTTTACGCACTATTCATGCAATATTTAATAATAAAAATAGGTCCCACAATACTATTCACACATTTAAAAATTATTTTGCTACAGTGTTTTCAGCAACAATCAGTTTTTATCAACTTTCAGCAACAATAAGTGCTATCCAAACGGACCCCACATAATAAAACTTCTCATTTTCTTTTTCTTTTTTTCAATATTTTCATCAAATAAGCACCGACATCCCATATCGAAATAGTATGTCTCTAATAAGATACCAACACAGCAGGTGGTCTAATGCCTAGACCTTGGCCAACAAGATTTTGGTCTTCGATTCGAGTCCTCTTGATTCCCACTAATAAGCACGTTGATATATATCTATCTTGCTACCCATCCCCTCCTATTGTTTTTTGTTTTTTGTTTTTGTTCTCTCTAAAAAGAAAAAGAAAAGTCCCTAAGAAGATAAATATGTAGTACATGCACGCGTTTCACGTATACTCCCACTATTTTTCTCCAGGTGGTCTGCCATAACTGCGCACTTGCCAAAGAGAACAGACAACGAGGTCAAGAATTACTGGAACACACATCTAAAGAAAAGGTTAGCCATGATGGGTATTGACCCAGTGACTCACAAGCCAACAAGCACCATCCTTGGCTCGGCAAATGGTGACCCTAAGAAAGCATTAAATCTTAGCCACATGGCTCAGTGGGAGAGTGCTCGTCTTCAGGCCGAAGCTAGACTAGCTAAAGAGTCACAGCTACGCCAACATGAGCCAGGAGATACGACTAACACACTTGCACCACCACGTTGCCTTGACGTAGTAAAAACATGGCAGAGCCTAATGTTAAATTCCATACAAGGTGGTCTTCACAATGGTTCTTTTTGTCTTGGTTTGGGTGACAATGGTGGTGATCTTGAGTCTCCGACATACACATTGAGCTTCTCAAAGAGTGCACAAGCAGCAGTGTCAACTGTGGTATCATCATCAGATTTCAATGGAGTTTTAGGTGCTGATCATATGAATGAAGTATACACCACGCAGCAACACAATATGGCTCTTGAGGTTGGAGATTTGCCTAGTACCATTCAGGCTTCTGATCATGGAGATGGGAATTTCATTGAAGGGATAGCAAATAATCTACTTTTCAATAATCTTGATATGCATAGTTTATCTACCTTCAGCACAATTACAAATACTACTAGGACTGGCAATGGTGAGGTACATGAAATGACCAGGAATTATTGGAACAATATTCTTAATTTGATAAGTTAACATATATGGACTGTCAAGTACCGGCATTTTAATTTGTATGTGCAAGAGAACTTTGTGTTTAGGACTAGAATAGTGTATTGTAGTCAGTAATTGCCTTAGCCATGCAAGGCTACAGGCTTTAAACCCCACCCCTGTTTTTCTGTTTCTCCGTTTAAATTAGAAATGTTGTTATCTTATGTCTTTTTTAGTGTAAGAATAATAAACTTTTTTACAAATTGATGATGTGATGATTAATTATTAGTAAGTAAAAAAGTAATGTAAGTAGTGAGTCTCAACGAGAACCAATTGAAAATTTTTATTTCAACAATTTGTAAAACTGTTGTGAAAAAATTTGTGGAGCTAGCATTACTCATTCTTAATAAGCATTTGGATTTGTGATAATTTATTATAGTATCAAAATAAGTGATTAAAAAAATTTGAACTCTGTTTAATTATTAAACGATTAAATAATTCACCCTAAATAGTTATGAATATCGCTTCTTTTACTTTTGTTCAAAGGGGTAATATATCCTCTCCCTTGTCATGAATGTATCTTTCTTTTACTTTTTGTTAAAAGGAGAGTGTATTTTCACATCTTCTAAGCCAGCTAAATACACAGTTATCAAGAGTATATATGGACTAGACACATACATCTCCCAACAGTGTCGTGATATTCCAGAGCTGGTTTGTGATCCCCTCTTGCAGAGCGTCAATGCAGACTTTCGTTCGAATCTCAACCCTGGCCAGCTCCAAGCAGTCGAATGGAATGAGTCTTGGCTGCTATATAGGTGTAGATAACGGGATCTGCTTAGCCCAAGCCTTTAGGACCCTATATAACCACGACTGCTCACTACAAAAAAATTGTCCTGCCCCAGCATTTTTTTCTCGGCATTTTTACAAACCGCCGTAATAGATAAGCCTATACCAGCGTTTTTTGAAAATGCTAGTATAAGAAATCCTATTACAGCGGCTCAAAACCGGCGCTTTACAAATTGCTGCAACAGGAGCCCTATAGCGGTGTTTTTTAAAAACGTTGGTATAGAAAGCCGAAAAGCACTGGTATAAGGTTACTAATTTCCCTTATGGGAAAGACTTGTCCCAGCAAAGTAGGGAGTTTTCTCAATGTCATGTATCTAAGCTAGCCAAGAAACTGAGGGTGAAGGTATGAGTGATGAGTTGGTACTTTTCACCCTTATTTATGATATTACTAAGTTCATTTGTATTATTGCTTCTGTTGTATTTCTTTTGCAAGTCTAGTGTGAAGTTTTTTTAACCCTTAACTATAATCTTGTTTTAGTTGTTCAGTTTTACCAATTATTTAGTTTTTATTTGTTGATTATTTTTCAGGAAGAAGAGATAAAATTGAAGCCTGTTATTGCATTCAATTGTGGTAAGGTTTTCTTATAAGAGTTCTTTCAATGATTTTTGGTTACATCTTGATGTATTTGAGATGTGAAAAGGCTAATGCATTTAGTACTAATAACTGAAAGGTTTTCTGATTTTGGTCTTTCATTTCATGGCCTAAAATGTGGCCATTTCTTTTATTAGTAGGTTTTTAGGTTATGGGTCAAATGTCCTTGTCTCACCATCCTTATTGAGTATCTAGACTTGGCTGCGTTATATATATATATATATATTCCCCCCCTCTTTTTTGCTAATATGGTACTTTGCAGGGCATTTCTATCAAACTAAAGGCTTACATTCATCTATGTCAATTCATGTCTGGTTTCTTAGCCAACCATTTCATCCGAAGTGGACCCAACTCATTGAATTTTGTTTTTTGAGTGCTTAATGTAGCATTGACCAAGTATATTAGTTCTAAAAATATAGCTAACATTTGCAAATAGCTGGTTCCAAATAATAATCTAAATTGACCTGAATGACAATAATGTATAAATACTATTATTTAATATGTAACATGCCTTTGCAATTTGACAATGTAATTATTTCTACCATTTTTATTCCTTTTGAATTGATGAGTGAGTTTTGCTCTTGACTTCTTGCAGTTTTTTTTTTTTTTTTAATAGTAAAAATACTTGCATAGTGTAAGAGAGTGCAATATTTTAGATACATCATCTATCAATATATGTCCCAAGAGAGAAAGAGAGAGAGAGAGCTACAACTACAACTAGAACTACAAGTCTGCTATGGCACATCTAATTTATCAATATTTCAAACATGAATCAAGCAAGTGCCTTTAACAATGCTTCTATGCATTAATCTTTCCACTTAATTTAGTTGATAATTTTATTTTACTTTGTCATTGTGTTTTTTATTAAAATAAAAAACAACTAAATTCTGACGGTTGGAATTGTTAAATTGCTAGATTAAACATTTGGTGGCTACTGCAATATCTTTGGCATCTCCCGTGGAGTAAAGCAAGGTAGCAACTAGTAAGTTAACCTCTCATTTTCTGACTACGTATGATTAAATTATTAAATATATAGCTCATGTTTATTGTGGAACAAATGCAAACTAGCAAAATATTGGAGCTTATCTTTTGGTTTGTATATCTTTGCACATCTCTCCCTATTTTGGTTTATAGTTTGTTCTCTCAATGTACTTAGTTTAGTAGTTTCTTCTCTTTTTACATGATTTTGGACATGAAGTCACCTAGTTTACCTCTTTTAAGTTATCTTAGTAGTCTATAATTTAGACTTAGATTTTGCAAGATTAGCAGCTTGTTGTAAGTTTGAGTTCCTCTTTTTGGGAGCAAACTAATGAATTGCTAAAGGGTGAGTAAAATCTACTTCATAATATCCTATTAGTCTATAATTATATGTCAATTTTTTTGCTGTGGTGGGTTGTTAATTTGGAGCAAGCGGGTGGCTTGCATGGTGATATAAGGTGGTTTACTTTTCATTATAGGGAGTGTTAATTGTCTTGTGAATATTGTGATATTATTGTTCAACTATGTGTGAATTTATTTTATCTCCTCTTAGTAAATTCAAATATTCTGCTGCGGTGGGTTGTTGATTTGGAGCAAGCTGGTTGCTTGCACGGAGATATAAGACAGTGTATTTTATTTGGGAGTGTTGATTGTGTTGTTCCTATTGTGCTATAATTATTGATGATGAACTTAGTCATTCTCGCTGGAATTTCCTTAATAATTCCATCTTTTATGTGATCATCTAAGTTTACTTTTTATCTATTGCTACTTGAGTAATACTCATGCATTGGTGTATTTAGTGATTAGCCCTAGGCAGACCAAGTATGGATCTAACTTGACTTAGACTTATATTTTTTAGTTTCATGAACACTAGCATCCTAGGTGATTGGAGTGGTCTAGCATTTTAAAGCTTTTTCAACATAAGCTATGGAGTCAAATTCAAGGCATTCTTGATTATTACCCATGATTAAGTTCAGATTTTTCATCATCAGTAAGTATATGTATGGCTCCTTTGGAAGAATGGGCATGGCAATTTATGGTACAAGGACAATTACTTAATGCCCTTGATGAGAGATTGAGGGCCAGAGGTGGGTTTGATGAGGGGAAGATTGAGTTGGATAAGTCAGAAAGTGAGGACATGGATATATATTTGCTCCAAAAAATGAAATCCAGGCAGGGACAGAACCAGGATTTGAACCTTGGGGGGGGGGGGGCGCCAAAGCTTAAAACAATTTTTTTTTTTTTGGAAAATAAAAACTAACACCTATTTCATATTCAACAAAATACTATATATAAAATAAGTGTTTCTTAAACATTTGATATTATAAAAATGTCGATAAAGTATAACATACAAAATAAGTGTTTTTTTTTTTTTAACATTTCAACACATTTATCAAAATGGAACTCAATGCTCTTTTAAGTCTCGAAAGTCGTCTATGATTGATTCTGTACCAAATTTTGCAGCAATCTCCTTCTCAATGTACAAAATCATAGAGTCCATTAGAAAATCATATTCCATCTTGTTGCGAAGCCTATTCTTGATAATATTCATGGCTGAAAATGCTCACTCTGTAGTTGCAATAGAAACTGGAAGAGTAAGCACAAGTGTAATCAATCTATAAATATATGGGTAAAATAATGATTTTCGGGTTTTTACCAACCATTGGCACAACTTAGAAATACTTGATAGCTTCTTGAAGTCTGTATGTCGTACTAAATTGTGCTCATAATGATCAACTTCTGTCTTTAAAAGTGTCATTTCTTGATTTGTGAAGTATTTTGGATAAAACTTGCTTACTAACAACAAAATGTCTATACTTCTAAAGGACTCACGTGCCTCTTTAGGATCAAGAGCTGAACTAAGATTAAGCAATTCCACCGCATGCTTACTAAACCGATGATTTAATTCTTGTAATATAGAATCTATTGCAGCATAAAAATATCTACCCGATAATGACGCTCAATTGTGAAGTCATCTTGTTGATAACGAGCTAGACCTCCTCTCTCAACATAACGAGCATTCATGGCTGGGACATCTATGTCACGTGCCTCACAAAATGATTTCATAGTGGTAAGTAAATTATCCCACTCTTCATCTATGAATTTTTGAATAAGTGCTTTAGTGGATGAAACAAAATTCATTGCATTTAAAATGCCTTGAGACTGACACTGCAAAGCTTGAGAAAGTGCATTAGTGATCTTCATAATTTCTTTCATGAGATGCAAAATGAACACAAATTCAAAAGAAATCATAGCATGATAACATGAGTATGCTACTTCTCGTTGGGAAGTAGTATTTCCTTCCTTGATGATCTTAAGTAAAATTTCACATGTTGGACTAAATATATTTACCAAGCTAGAAATCGATCTCAAGTGAGAACCCCAACGAGCATCTCCAACCCTTTGTAATGTGTTAATCTGATTAAGTCCTCTTCCAGTTTCAAGCTCACCAATTTTAACAAAATATGTAATTTGATTAGCATAAGCATTTTTTAGTTGCTCAGTACGCTTGCATGAAGCACCAACAACATTGACAATAGATGATAATCTATTAAAAAAACTTTTAACAAGAATAACTTCTTTTGATGCTGCCACTAATGCTAATTGCAAGCGATGTGCAAAACAATGAATGTAGTAAGCATATGAACAATCATTTGAAACCAAAGCTTTTAATCTATTCCACTCACCTCGCATATTGCTTGCACCATCATATCCTTGCCTTCGAATATCTTGAATATCCAGACTATGATGTGACAAGATATAATATATTTCATCTTTTAGGGTTAATGCCGTAGTATTGGGGACATGAACTACCCCAAAAAAAGGTTCTCGAACAAGACCATCTTTGTCTACAAATCTTATAACAATAGCCATTTGCTCCTTCATTGACTCATCACGACCTTCATCAACAATTAGGCAAAACTTTGCATCACCAATTTCTTCACGAATTGCCTTCTTCACCTTGTTTGAAAATACATGTAAGATTTCCTTTTGGATTTTTGGTGATTTGTAAGAGGCATTTTTGGGAGCTTTCTCAATCGCTTCTGCAACATATTCATTATATGATACCACCAAATCCAATATTTCAAGAAAATTCCCACAATTAATTGAATCAGAACTTTCATCTCGTCCTCTAAAAGCAAGTCCTTGAAATGCAAGTACTTTGACAACATCAATAACCACAATCGATTGCTTGCAATTTGATCAGAATTGAAATTTTCAAGTACCTTTTGTATGTGTTGAGACTGGTTCATCAAATCTGTCATGGCTTGCTCAGAAGCTCTATGAAAAGAATTAGGTTCTTTCCCCATATGATTCAAAAAGGAACAATTATTTCCATCATTAAGTTTCTTCCAATTTCAAAATCCATCCTTAGTGAATACATGACTCCCAGAATTCCCAATTGGCTTGTCAAAGAGAAAGCATGGTAGACAAAAAGCAGCATCTTTACTAGGTGAATATTCAAGCCATTTACTAAATTCCTCTATTGCAAACTAGAAATGTTTAAATTTACGAGAATGACGTCCAAATTTAGTTTTCTTGTACTCATCTAGTTTAGGTTGGTATGGACCAAGCTTAATGTAAGCTCGTCGAATTTCATCCCGTTCATTAGCATCATATTCCCATATTTGCTTACGCATTCCAGGATCACGCACAAAATCTGTACTTTCGTCAATGGTGACATTTGGAACTTCTGTTTGGAGATTTTCAGAAACTGGGACATCAACGCTAGGGGTTGGAAATCTTGCATCACCAACTATGACTTCAGGATCATGCACAAAACTTGTACTTTCGTCCATGGTGACATTTGGAACTTCTGTTTGGAGATTTTCAGAAACTGGGACATCAATGCTAGGGGTTGGAAATCTTGCATCATCAGCTATGGCTTCAGAATTATTTAGATTTTTTCTTTTGAAAAAATTTAATATTGTAGTGGACTTACTCATGATCTACAAATTAAAAAAAAAAAAAAAGTTTCATTATTTTCATATTTTGTAGTTCTATACACCAACTAAAAAAAAAGGGACGAAACCAAAAAAAAAAAAAAATCTAAAATCAAAATAATCACAAATAGACAAGCACAAGTTTATATATATTACTAATATTAGCCACATCATACAAAGTGACAAAGACAAAGTTCACAAGTTCATATATATATATATATTACTAATATTGGCCACATCACACAAAGTGACAAAGAAATTTTTTTTGATAAAATTAAAACAATTAGACCAAATACTTAGTTAATTGGTCTCACAAAAAAGTCACTTGTGACTTACCATTTGCCTAAGACTAGTTTTCACAATTAACAGTGACTACCAAGGCCTTCTCTCACAAATTCACCATCACAATTCATTACTCACAGTCTCACATCCTGCTGTCCTGGTCCCACTCTATTTCTTTATAGATAAAACCAAAAAAAAAAAAAAGGGGTAACAACTAACAAACACTGAAACTCTGAAAGTGTAACCAGTCCACACAATCACAAAAAGCTACAAAATACACAGCCACACAAATAAAAAGTAGTGACTAGTCAACGGTCCACTGTCCACATGACACAACACAACAATTCATAAAATAAAATTAAAAAGCCACAACTCACAAATATCACTATATTAGTCAACACAATTCATAGAAAAAATGCAGAGGATAAAATTAGAATATTATAAGATTAAAATGTATATAAATAATGAAAGATAAAAAATAAAAGCTGAAATTTGTTTTTATAAAAAAGCTAGATGACAACGTGGAGTGGAGGAAGGCAGGAGGCTAACAAGTCAGCATAAAAAGCTGAATTAAAGCTTCCCTTTCAAATATTAGTCAAGCTAGTCATAGGCTCGCAAAACTAAAAATAATATTACAAAAAATAAAACTAAGCACAATAAAAAGTTGAACTGGGCAAAAAATAGCCATAACAAGAGTTAGAAAAAAGAGTTGCAAAGGATGAAACGCACAGAAAAATTGAAGAAGAAGAAAAAGAAGACTGTTGTGATGGGATGCGTTTCTTCATGTGACCGGCGTGACGACAAGAGGGTTGATCGGGTTTGATTTCAATACCGGCTAGAATTGGTATACCGGTCGAAACTCACCGAAATTGACCGGAATGACCAGAACGGGTCGGAATCAACCGGAATTCAACTCGAGGTGGAACAAGGGGGTGCTTCGTGCCGGTGAAGTGACTGGTATGAAAATTTCCAGCAGTTCCGACTGGAACAAAACGAAATCAATAACACTGGTTTAACCTTTAAAATAAAAGACAAAAAAAAAAATTGTAACCATAAAAAAATAAGAAATATAGTAAAATTCAAAACTAAATTAATGTAAAAAAATAAGAACTAGCACATATTTTATTTTGTTGCGAAGCCTAACTTTGATAACATTCATGGTGGGAAATACTTGGTTCATAATTGCAATATAAACTGAAAAAGTAAATAGAAATATAACTATTTTATAAAGATAATAGTATTAACCACAAAAGTTGAAAGTCATATTTATCATCATTATAATATTCTTATTAAAAATAATAATTAGTGTTATTAAGTTGAAAATTAATACTAGCAAATACACAGGCAAAAAACTAACAAGTACTTAGATGGAAATGTAGCATTGCATCATTTAAATTTCAAACTTATAACTTTGGGTCTCGAACATCAAACAAGCAAATTATAATACTAAACATATAAGTCAAGTGATTATTTAATATTTTAAATTCTTTGAATTAGTTTACTGAAGTGACTAATTTTCAATTTGGTGGGTGGGGGGGGTGGGGGGGATATAAAATTTTGTATCTAAACTTTTAAATATATAAATAATTTACCAACCAAAGAGTGAGACTTTGTCTTTTTCTTTTATTTATTTATTTGCACTTTGTCCGAAGTGACTAAGGTTCTATGAGGAAAACATTTTCAAGTATTTAGGACTTTTCAAAAATATAATCAACGATAATTATTTTTTGATGATCACAAAAGCACTATATTTGAGATTGAAAATGTTTTACACTTGAAGGCGTAAAATATTTTCATCCTCTAGCGAGCAGAAACCTAGAAAATGACAAGAATCTCCCAAAAATACTCAAAATGCCCCTTAAAACCTAGGAAATGACTATAAATGACGCATGGTTTTCTAGTACTAGACCTACCATGAGTTTTCCTCTTTTACTCATTTTGACATGTGGAGTAGTATTATAATTAGTTTGATAATTGAGCCACATTTTGAGCAACATTTTTCATATTTTAAACATACTTATATGCACTTTTTTACCAACATGTATATCAAAAACACTCAAACTCCTCTACCAAACACCCCCTTAATTTTGAATTTGAGAAATAAGTATAAAAAAAACTTCTCAGAACTTCTAAGTAACTGAGATATATATACTATAAAATGATTAAAATAAGCCTAAAAGCTCTAAAATGACCTATATACTTTCAAAACATCTAATATAATTAAAATTTCCTATAAAACTACTAAAATAACTAAACTACCTCTAGAAACCATCAAAAGGTTGCAAATGCTCCCTGAAACCTCCTAGATGATCACGGTATGACTCGAAAGTCACACAAAAGTTAATTTCAAGTTTTATTTTGGAGGTTTCAAATGTTTGTAATTATGCGCATGTGAATGTGCAAGTTTAGAAATTAATAGTTTTTTTTTTTTTTTTTTTGTGGTTTCTATACACTTTTTTTTTTATTGTTCTTATTAGTGCAATTTTCAATAGTTTTGTTTTGATTGTGCTTAATTTTAGGGTTTTTATTTTTATTTTTATTTTTATAAGAGATTAATTGTTAGGCTGATTTTGTTGTTCTGTATTAATATTTTAAAACGGTAAATAATTTTTTTTATCTCATAATATATATATAAAAGAGAAATTGTGTGAATTTACATACAAATCAAATACTAAAAAAAAAAAATCAAAACATTTTGAAGAAAATTTTTTCTTAAAAATGTTTGAAAATGCTTTCGATCGACAACATTTTCAAGTTAAAAATATTTTACTCCAAAATAAATGGAAAAGTGTTGTTTGTAATGGCAAAATTTTGTATTTTTTTTAGACACCACATAATAAAACTTCTCATTTTTTTTCTTCAATATTTTCATCAAATAAGCACCGACAACCCATATCGAAATAGTATCTCTAATAAGATACCAACACAGCAGGTGGTCTAATGCCTAGACCTTGGCCAACAAGATTTTGGTCTTCGATTCGGGTCCTCTTGATTCCCACTAATAAGCACGTTGATATCTATCTTGCTACCCATCCCCTCCTATTGTTTTTTGTTTTTTGTTTTTTGTTTTTTGTTTTTTTTTTGTTCTCTCTAAAAAGAAAAAGAAAAGACCCTAAGAAGATAAATTCATAGTACATGCATGCGTTTCACGTATACTCCTACTATTTTTCTCCAGGTGGTCTGCCATAACTGCGCACTTGCCAAAGAGAACAGACAACGAGGTCAAGAATTACTGGAACACACATCTAAAGAAAAGGTTAGCCATGATGGGTATTGACCCAGTGACTCACAAGCCAACAAGCACCATCCTTGGCTCGGCAAATGGTGACCCTAAGAAAGCATTAAATCTTAGCCACATGGCTCAGTGGGAGAGTGCTCGTCTTCAGGCCGAAGCTAGACTAGCTAAAGAGTCACAGCTACGCCAACAGGAGCCAGGTGATACGACTAACACACTTGCACCACCACGTTGCCTTGACGTAGTAAAAACATGGCAGAGCCTAATGTTAAATTCCATACAAGGTGGTCTTCACAATGGTTCTTTTGGTCTTGGTTTGGGTGACAATGGTGGTGATCTTGAGTCTCCGACATACACATTGAGCTTCTCAAAGAGTGCACAAGCAGCAATGTCAACTGTGGTATCATCATCAGATTTCAATGGAGTTTTAGGTGCTGATCATATGAATGAAGTATATACCACGCAGCAACACAATATGGCTCTTGATGTTGGATATGTGCCTAGTACCATTCAGGCTTCTGATAATGAAGATGGGAATTTCATTGGAGGGATAGCAAATAATCTACTTTTCAATCATCTTGATATGCATAGTTTATCTACCTTCAGCACAATTACAAGTGCTACTAGTACTGGCAAAGGTGAGGTACATGAAATGACCAAGAATTATTGGAATAATATTCTTAACTTGATAAGTTAATTATATATATGGACTGTCAAGTACCGGTGTTTTAATTTGTATGTGCAAGAGAACTTAGTGTTTAGGACTAGACTAGTGTATTGTAGTCAGTAATTGCCTTAGCCATGCATGGCTATAGGCTTTAAACCCCACCCCTGAATTTCTGTTTCCCCGTTTAAATTAGAAATGTTGTTAACCTATCTGTCTTTTTTAGTGTAAGAATAATAAACTTTTTTACAAATTGATGATGCGGTGAGTAATTATTGGTAAGTAAAAAAGTAATATAAGCAGTGATTCTCGATGAGAACCAATTGAAAATTTTCATTTCAACAATTTGTAGAACTGTTATGAAAAAATTTGTGATTAGCATTTCTCATTTATTAATAAACATTTAGATTTAGTGATAATTTGTCATAATATCAAAATAAGTGATTAAAAAAATTTGAACTCTGTTTAATTATTAAATGATTAAATAATTCACCCTAAATATATCGCTTCTTTTTCTTTTTGTTCAAAGGAGAGTGTATTTCCATATCTTTTAAGCCAGCTAAATACACAGTTCTCAAGAGTATATATGGACTAGACACATACATCTCCCAACAGTGTCGTGATATTCCAAAGCTGGTTTGTGATCCCCTTGCAGAGCATCAATGCAGACTTTTGTTCGAATCTCAACCCTGGCCAGCTCCAAGCAATCGAATGGATGAGTCTTGGCTGCTATATAGGTGTAGATAATGGGATCTGCTTAGCCCCCAAGCCTTTAGGACTCTATATACCCACGACTGCTGGGTCACAATTAAACTTGTATTGGCCCATTAGACCTCACTTGCTATCCCTCCCTCCCTACAACGGACTTCATTTCTCATTTTTCAAAACATTATTAAAAAACATTGGCAGCAAATAGTGTGACTTTCAAGGAAAATATTTTCAACCCACTACATAGATTTTGATATAACTAACCATGTGTATGATTTTAAAATAAGTCATGTGAGACTTGTTAAAATAATACAAGTGAATGATTCACTTGTATTATTTTAACAAGTCTCACATGACTTATTAAGTCTCACATGACTTATTTTAAAACCATACACCTGCGATGCAAATGTTCGTGCTTGATTTTGAGGAAATTTATGTTAATGATTTCGAAACAAAATCAATTATTAGAGCTAAAGTTTTGGCATGGATATTTGTTTGTGATTATTAGTCTTAAAACTGCAATGTCTATTCTTCTTATGCTTCTTGTGGATGTGAAATGGCTATTTGCTTCTTTACCTTTGGAGTTTTGCATTTTTTTTTTTTCCTTTCCTTTTGTTTTGGTTGCCTTTGAATTTTGATGAATCACTTTGCTTAGAAGTTCAGTTGTTGGACCATGTTTTCAAAATGAACCCCCTACCACCCTCCCTTTCCCCCTCCCCAACCCCAAAAAAAAAGGACCAAGGAAGTGAAGATTTATTTAATAGCCACCAATTAAGGCTACTATAAGATTTCTAATGATAGTGATTTAGTAATTTATTTTCCATTTAGTTATTGTAGCTATAAAATTGTAATTTACAATTATATTTTATGTTGACTTTATTCCATGACAAAAAGTGTTGTAAGTGCATTAAATTATTTCTTTGTATTTTGTGAGATTTTATTGTATTGGGTTTAGTATTAAGTTTGTGAAGAATCAAGCATGAATTGAAAAATCAGTGCAGTTTCGCGACTAGCTCACAAGAAGTTCGCAAGAAGAGTAATCTGCGAAAAGGCCAAGTGAGAAGCACATGCTGGAAGCTAAAGAGTCGTGTCAGGTTGTCAATTTCACGACTGTCTCGCGAGAAGGGCCAACCTGCGAGGTACTTACAAAACTCTCTACCTGGAGGATTTTAAGTGTGACTTTCTTACCCTTCACCCATACTATATATACTTTTATTACCCACAAAATTAAAGGAGGTTATTCAAAGAGAAAAACCTTAGATAGATTTTCTACAACACACCCACCTTTTAAAGAGAGAGCTACTCACCTTTAGTGAGAGATTATTGTAGTCTCTTCTCTTTCCCTCTCCTATTGTCATACATTGAGAAGAAAATTGTATCAAAATACATCCCACACATAATCAAAGTGTACAGAGTGTATTAGAGCTTGGAAAGTTTTGGGGATTTGCCAAAAGAAGCTAGTGAGGCTTGGCGGATGCAATCGGGCGTATTGCGAGATCTGGAAAGTTAGAGAAGACATAACTCTGAGAAGTCTATTGGTAACAGGAGCTTGAAGGGCTTAAGTACATTGAGTAGACTAGGCTTGGAGAGCCTTTTGTTATTCGTGTACTTCAACTTTATTTTCTAGTGAATCGATTTCGACTTGAAGGGTCGCAGAGAGGTTTTTCATCGAGTTCTTCGACTTTCTCTTTGATAACACATCTTGGTGTTATCTTATATTTGTATCCCTCTTCCCTTACTCTTATACTTTACATTTATTGCTTATTGTTCATGTTTATGCACTAGAGTAGTTATCGGTTCATTGCGCACATTTATTCTTGTTCCGCATTTTGATTAAGTAAGAGTAAAAGCGATCTAGCCATTTTTTAAAAATTGGGGTCTAAACAAACTCTTGGATTTTCACACAAATCCGAGCCCTTTTAGTTGCAAATAAACAAAGATTAAATAATAACTCATACTCAATAGATTTCCCATGCATCTCATGGATTAGCGACTAGTAATAAGTAAGGGCATGGACAGACGGTCATACTGAGACACATTTACTGTGAAGCAAATATATGTGCTAATATTTTGGCTGCTGTGAAGGGATGAAGACACGTGTCTTAAGACAAAATTGATTGATTAAAATTGAGACAAAATCAATTTTGTGTTATTTACGTGAAGTTTTAAGATCGTTAGATTGATTAAAATTGGATAAATTGGAGAAGTTAAATGGAAGAGGACCCTTCCCATAATACATTTATGTGTGAAACAATATCTTGTCGATCACTAGTCATATTTAAATTATCAACGGTCTTTGTATTGAATGAAATCAAATTGAGGATCCATTTTATTTACATGTATGAAATAACATTTGCCTAAGGGAAAACATTGCTCGTTGAACATGTCTTTATCAAGTACTTTTCAAAGAGTACTAGATGTCCCTCTCACATGAATGTATAAGAAAGTGACAGCGTAATAATCTCTTGTAAGTAGAATAATTGGGGGATGGAACACTCTCTTGCAAGCCAATTATGCAAGACATTAGGAATAGAAGAAAATTTTCAAAGCGAGAAAGAAATACTAACTTTAGTTTATATTAATGATAATTCTAGTAGTACTGATCTGGTTGGAAAAGTTGGCCACCTACTATTCCAACTTATTGAGTAGAAGACAATAAATTTTCTTTTAAGATAATTTAACAAATTTGACCCCTAAAAGAGATTCAATTGAAGATCATCTTTTACATATTTTCAATGTCAAACTGTTTCTTGTATTTTCTAAAAAAACTTGGTTTGGTTCTTTCACCCTATGCCATCTGTTAAATAAATAGAATTTTTTTACATATCTTAATTATATTTTAATAGGTGGCAATTATTCAAAATTTTAAGAAGACTAAATAGGCAAAAAATACAGATTTTACCCCTAAAAAACAATTTATTTGAAGTTCATCTTTTGAATATTTCTAATGCATGTCAAATTAGTTCTTGTATTTTCTAAAAAGCTTTGTTTCAGTTCTTTCACCCTATGCCATCTGCTAAATAAAAAGAATTTTTTTACATATCTTAACTTTATTTTAATATAATATTGTTCAAAAAATTTAGAAGCCTGTCAGGAAAAAAAAATGACTATTTAAAGTAGAGTCTAGAAAGATCTCCAATTAATGGTTAAAATGATTTGAAACCATGTATAACAATTTACAATTTCCATGTGGCTTACCATCTGAAATTAAAATAGATCCTCACAATTTCAAAACCAAATGGAGAAATACAAAATTTTCTTTCAAATCAATTATTACAGCTCAATCTTTGACAATTTAAATGATCTTGTATATATGTGTAGTTTTAATCATATGACCTGCTTAAAAATCATATATATATATATATAACTTGTTTAATTAAGTCACATAATTAGTTTTGTGATTGAAATATTATCATTTGATCATTATCAAATAAGGAATTGAAAGAGGTTCTTGAAAATGAAGAATCATTTTCTTGTATATATTGCACAACAACGGGCCGGGTATACCACTTCTCACGACCTGAGCCACATAGTGTACCAGGTTTGGTTTGATATTATTTGTGACAACTCACAACATCTGCACTTATACCCCCCAAAAATATTAGTCAAATTATATTTGAGGTTTTTTGCAATCACTTATAATTCAAGATTCACCTAATAAATATCCAATGTAAAATTCAGCACGTGCATGTACAAAACATACTAACTCATACAATTCATCCCAATCAAATCCGCATATTTTGGGGCCGGTATCACAAAATCTACCCAAATGGAATTAAACTTGGAGCCAAGGAAGGGCTGGGGTTAAGAAGAGTTTTCAACTAACAAATATCATTAATGTCTTCAAGAAATTCCAAACTTTTGGGTACACTACCTATAATTTTGTATCACTTGTTCTTTACTATTTGATTTATAGATTTCTTTTTTCTTTTCTTTTTTGGTGATTTGAAAAATTGAGACAGGTGGAATTTGATCGCTAAAGCTGGAATTCTCCTTTCGAATTTAGAAATATCAACAAGTACCAATTAAGCTATACAACTCTAGGTGATTTTTAGATTTTCCTCGGTATTTTTTTATATCAAATAATACAATTATTGATGTTTTTTTATGCGTTTCCTATCACTTAATTTGTACTTTTAATAGTTTTTTTTTTAAATGTGTCCACTTCATTTTTTGTTAGTTTTCCTTTGTTACATATATCTATGAGGGAATAAAGGTGAACTCATAATTGTGGGAGTATAGTATACATGGAAATAAAAATATTTTGTCCCACTTTATACTTTACAAATTACAATTTGTTATAGAATATTTTTTTTCTTTATAAAATAACCAAAGTTTAAAATAAGAAAAAAAAAATCAAACATATGTCGCATTGCAATTGATAGTGTATAAAGTAGAGTAGAAGATTTTTATTCTTATACATCTAGGTGATTGTTAAAAAGAGAGCTAATTATAAGCTAGGCTGTAAAAAAAAAGGAGATTATAAATAATTTAGAGTCTTCAAACCTATTGTGGGGCCCATGGGCCTGATAGCCTCGGCCCATCATGTAGCAGGCCCAAGGCCCAGGCCGAGGAGCACAGGCTGTTCAGGGCCAAGGTGAGGGAAAGCCTTTCCTTCCCAATCCACACCGAGGACCACCTTGTCCTCGGCCTGACGAAGGTAATTTTGAGGAGAGACTAGCCCCAAAGTAAGCTGTCACTCTCACATTTAATGCATTCAACTAACCCTTCTGGCCGCATTAATGGGGAGGTAACCCCTTGGCAGGATAACGTTGATCATTACCATAGTTTGGGTCCGAGAACCATGCAATACCTTGGTTCTGCTACCACTTCAATTTTTCTATAAGTATTAGATGTAATGGTGTGGTAGTTTTACCATAGGTTTGGGTCCGAGGACCATGCAATACTTTGGTTCTGTCTACCACTTCATTTCCTGTAAGCATCTAGTTTCCCCATAGGTTTAGGTCTGAGAACCATGCAATACCTTGGTTCTGTCTAGCACCAGGTATATGGTGTGTGGTTTTTTACCATAGGTTTGGGTCCGAGGACCATGCAATACCTTGGTTCTGTCTACACTTTCAAATTTTTTCTATAAGTATTAGATGTAATGGTGTGTGTAGTTTTACATAGTTTGGGTCCGAGGACCATGCAATACCTTGGTTCTGTCTACCACTTCATTTTTCTATAAGTATTAGATGTAATGGTGGTGTAGTTTTACCATAGGTTTGGGTTCGAGGACCATGCAATACCTTGGTTCGTCTACCACTTCAATTTTCTATAAGTATTAGATGTAATGGTGTGTGTATTTTACCATAGGTTTGGGTCCGAGGACCATGCAATACCATTGGTTCTGTCTACCACTTCAATTTTTCTATAAGTATTAGATGTATGGTGTGTGTAGTTTTACCATAGTGTTTGGGTCCGGGGACATGCAATACTTGGTTCTGTCTACCACTGTTCAATTTTCCTGTCAGTAGAGGTTTGTCCTCAATCGCTTTGCTGGAGATGATTCCTCTTTGTGTCAGATTATGATCTTTACACGTGGCATTGACCTCGCCTCCAACTCGTGGCCCCATCTTTTTCATTTATGAAACGCCCTTTGTCTATTCGTATTCCGCGCTTGACGCTCCGGTGCACGAAACGCGCCTTCATTAATGTCCTCGTAATTGACACGAGTCCAACCGTCCGTGGCCTCCTTGGAAATTGGCGACTTCATTACTGACCCAGCTGATAATACTCTTTTCGAACTCTGCATGAATTAATTCCACCAACCCCATCCCCTATACAAAGTAAAGAGATGGTTCCTCCACAACCATGAACCTCTCAACACAAACAGAACAAAACACTTTCCTCCAACTTCCCATGCCCTTTTAACAACCCCGCCGGATTGTTCCCGGGACTGATAGACCGGTATGGCCGCAGCCCCACTGGCTTTCGGTGCGGCAGAGTCTAGGCGTAACCCTGAGGTGCCCTTCGAGGTATCCCAGGGGATGTTGCTAGAGAACCTAACGTCTTTCCTCGGAGCACACCCCTGACGAGGAAGGCGTGCGAATTCACCTCATGGCGGTGCTCGAGTGTTGCCGTCTCCAGCGGCCAACACTTGAGAGGAATGGAGAGAATCGAGGGAACATCATGGGGGAGGGTATCCCGGAGCCCTGCATCTGCTTCTCCTTTGTTCCTGCTCTGCCTAGCCGAGGAGGGAGCGGTTGGGGGCCTGAGAGCATGATGATGCCCTTCACCTCCTCCGCCGCGTGTCAAGCTCTCCCATTCTCTGTGTGCCAAATAAAAGGCACGAGTTGACACTTCCCTCCGGCTAGCTTCTCCTTAGGGCGGCTCCACCTGGGCCTCTGATTTGTAGGAATAGCAGGTGGCTATTAGCTCGTAAATTTGCTTGTAGAACAGGCCTACTGAGCCTCTGATTGTAATATGTATTTTCTATGCATGATAATAATATCAAGATCTCTTCTTTGTTTGTTTTATTTTCTCTTTTTTTTTTTTTACTGCCAAATCTTCCATATACCCCTTTTTTTTTTTTTTTTTTTTTTAACTTACCGTAAAACGAATACTTAGAACTTAGAAACACTTACCTGGTGCGCCGGCCAGCACCCTAATCCTCCCCACAGACGGCGCCAATTGTAGGGACCCAGTTTGGATTGACCCTGAGTGATGGTTTTCAGCCAATAAGCCCAACATACATTTATAGAGAGTGGGGTGAAAGGTCTAGGTGCTGGCCGTCGATCACCAAGCATGAACTTTCTCATAAAAAAGACAAATGCTAAGAATTTTTTTTCCAATGGGGGATGCTCCTCGGCCTGTGGCCGAGGAGGCCTTATTGTCTCCCTCTTTCTTTCCCCCCCCCCCCTCTCTACTTTACTAGCTTTTCTTTTATAGTTTTTATCTTCCTATCCCCTCTTCCATCTGTTGATCATCTGTTGCCTTTTTTCTGGCCGTCCGTCCCATCAGAGGCCTTATCGGTACTCAAGTGTTCACTCTTTTTTTTCTTTTTTTTTTTTTTTACTGCCAAATCTTCTATATACCTTTTTTTTTTTTTTAACTTACTGTAAAACGAATACTTAGAACTTAGAACACTTATCTTTTTCAACCTACTGTAAAACGAATACTTAGAACTTAGAACACTTACCTGGTGCGCCGGCCAGCACCCTAATCCTCCCCACAGACGGCGCCAATTGTAAGGACTCAATTTGGATTGACCCTGAGTGATGGGTTTTCAGCCCAATAAGCCCAAACAATGAATTTATAGAGAGTGGGTTGAAAGGTTTAGGCGCTAGCCGTCGATCACCAGGCATAAACTTTTCTTATAAAAAGTGCTAAGAGTTTCTTTGCAAATGGGGGGATGCTCCTCGGCCTGTGGCCGAGGAGGCCTTATTGTTCTCCCTTTTTTTCTCCCCCCCCCTTTTTCTTTACTAGCTTTTCTTTTATAGTTTTTATCTTCCTATCCCCTCCTTCCATCTGTTGATCATCTATTTGCCTTTTTTTCTGGCCGTCCGTTCCATCAGAGGCCTTATCGGTACTCAAGTGGTTCACTCTGATCAACGTTATCTTGCCAAGGGGTTACCTCCCCATTAATGCGGCCAGGGGGGTTAGTTGAATGCATTAAATGTGAGAGTGATAGCTTACTTTGGGGTTAGTCTCTCCTCAAAATTACCTTCGTCAGGCCGAGGATAAGGTGGTCCTCGGTGTGGATTGGGAAGGAAAGGCTTTCCCTCACCTTGGCCCTGAATAGCCTGTGCTCCTCGGCCTGGGCCTTGGGCCTGCTACATGATGGGCTGAGGCTATCAGGCCCATGGGCCCCACATGAATAAAATCCAGTGATCCATCTCCCATGTGAATTTCTTATTACCTAAGGTACTATCATTGGTATTTAGAGTTACACAAGGATCAACAGGAGGTTTCCAAGATATATTTAAGATGCATTTGGGAATATTAGAAACTCTAGGATGGATGAGAAGAAGAAACTCTGAAGAGAGGTGAAGGATTTTGTGCACCATTTGGTTACGGGTGGCACATGGGGGATTATAATTGTGAATTTCTGGGTGCTATTGAATAAGATATTCTTTCAACCAAGAAGCTAGGGGTAACAAAAAGAAATTAATGGGTCTTTGTCCAGGAAGAGCTATCCAAACATCTTTGGCCCATATACAATCCCTTATGACATGCAAAGTAGTTTCAGGAAGATTACATCTTGGACAAACATGAGAAAAATCAAGAAGTATATTAGCCAAAAAAGTTCGATAATGCTTTAAAAAAAATATTAAAATGCTTCATTTTAATTTTCATGAAAAATTAATAGGCGACTGAAATAGGCTGATTGACTAAACTGAAAAACAAGCTGTTGACTAAACTGAAATAGGCGACTGGAGATGACCTCTCATTCTATCGCTGGTTTGGTGAAGTGATTGGAATTGAATATGGTATTTCACTACAAACCGAACTGCGCAAATATATGTACGTATATCTCACAAAACCCATCCTCCTCATGTAGTCATGCTCTCTCTCTCTCTCTCTCAAAGTCCAAACCCAGAAACCCACACTCATACCAAACCCAAAAACCCACACCAAACCCAATAATCCAATAAGCTAGAAACCTAGAAATCTAAATAATCAAAGTAAATCTAAGAAAAATTGTAGTGAATTTGAAGCAAATTAAGGTCAATTAAAGGTGAGTCTCTTTAACCCTTCATATTTTCTCTTTGATTTGATATTTTGATATATGAGTTTTAATTTTTTTGATATGTGGGTTTGATTTGTTGGATCTACGAGTTTGATTTAGGATTTGTGGGTTTGATTAGTGGATTTTGGTTGCAGGTTAGATTTGGGAAATTTTGTGGGATTTTTGGTTGTGCCAACTGAACTAAGCCACACTAGTGCCCAAAAATTAGGAAGTCAAAGAACTAATTGTCAGTAATCATGACTAGAGCTAATGAAATGGTAACTGGTTCCTAAGCTATGGTGGCAAGTTTGCCAAATAATTGCATTGTGAACACCCCTAAATGTGAGCATTGAACTTTGGACCTCTTACTCTAAATTAAATTTCAAAAAAGTCTAGGACCATAATATTTTTTACAACTACTTGCCACAATTGTGACATGTGCATGACAGAGTGTAATTGGTAAAAAATAATGATAGGTTCATGTATAAATGATGATTAATCACTTACAATTTGCAATATCAAAATTGTGAGCCTTGTGACAAATTAATTATGAAATAATTTGTGATCTAAAATTACTCTTAAATTTCGCACAAAGGTAAAACTTGCCATTTGTAATTTAAATTTTATTGTAAATATTACAAGAAATTTAAACGGGTATTTCACAGCTGGTCACCGCGAAGTCTCTGTCCTTTGCCACGCTATTAAGCATTATTTTTCTTCGGGAAAAGACAAACCAGCTGTGATGCATTGGAAAGAAGACTTTGTAGAAAGAAGACTTGTTACCTTGACTCGGAACAGGGATGCGAAATTGTGAATAATCCCCCTCTACCACTCATCTCACCCTCCCTCTCTCTCTTACACACACTCGGAGAAAGAACAGGAAGCTTATCTAGTAGGAATTAAATCAGGCGTTGTTTCAGGAGAGTTTCGATCGGTAAGTTCTCAATTTTCTCACATAATCATCACTTTTATATCTTTACTTTCACTTCGCCCTTGATATTAAAAATCGACATCAAATTGTTTTCTCTTTCCTTAATTTTCTTTCCTTTTAATATATTTCTCTTCTTTTTAATTGAACGTATCTTTTTTTTTTTTTTTTGTGTGGATCTATATTATAGCTCAAGATTTACCGGTTTCCATGAGCACCCAAGGAGCCTCAACTTCATCACCGTCTTCTTCATCAACACCTCGGTGGACGTACGATGTCTTTCTCAGTTTTAGAGGCGAGGACACCCGTAAAAGCTTTACGGATCATCTGTATAATGCTTTGAAAAATAAAGGCATTTTGACCTTTAGGGACGATGAAAAACTTGAGAGAGGAAAATTCATCTCACAAGAGCTCATGAAAGCTATAGAACAATCGAGATTTGCTATTGTTATTTTCTCAATAAACTATGGGTTTTCAACATGGTGCTTGGATGAACTAGTGCATATTGTTAGATGCAAGAAAGAGAAAGAATTAGAAGTTTTGCCAATTTTTTACCATGTGGATCCATCTGATGTACGGAAACAGACGGGAACTTTTGCAAAAGCATTTGATGAACACAAAAAAAGAGCCTTAAATGAACACAAAAAAGGTTCTAAGGAGAGTATGAAGAAGGTGGAAACGTGGAGAACTACTTTGAGAGAAGTGGCTAATATCTCTGGTTGGGATTTACAAAATAGGTATAATTTTCATCACAAATTTATTTCTTATTATATATAAACGCAGTCTTATTTCATATATATTCATGAAGTATATAATATAAGTAGTTACTAAAATGTAGCCATAATATGCATGGATTGAAATAGAAACTTTTGTTATATTATTAGAAATGGTATGTGGCCTTTTTTTTTTAGTCAGGCCCCTTCTTTAGGACTTAAGTTACGCTCCTTTGCAATAATTAAAAAAGGTCTACTTGATTTAGGGACATAAAAGCTTTTTTTATTTTATTCTTTAACTTTATACGAATTACAAATCTATTGAGATTGTCTATGAAAGTACTAGATGCTAACACCCAAGTACATATTTAGACCCATAATCAATTTTACGACTTAATACTCGGTTAATCCTAAACTAACATTAAAACTAAATTTACGTTATTAACCCAATCTTCATATTGCATTCATACAATAAAGTCAAAGTATATAAATAGAAGCAATAAGAAAGATGCAGAATAAGAAATGACAAACCACACAAAAAATACAAAGAAGAGTTTTCATATAAAACCTCTAGTCTTAATAGTTGCAGTACATGAAAGATCATGAACCATCAAAGCCCATATCCCTCTAAGTACTTGAGCCATCTAAGCTCTAGGTAGCAACCAGCTTTACCGAATCATTTTTTCAACTAAATTACTAGAGAGACCACTGTTGAGCTGCCAACGGAAAGCCACCAATATGATTTGGATTTGAGGTTATCTCTAAATAGTTTCCTGCCCTTCAATAAGCTTATAAAACACAAGGTTTCATGATGGAGGTGAAAATTATAAATTTCTCTCTAGTATATGTCATTTGTGAGAGAAATGGAGAAGAGAGGATGAAAGAATTTTTTGCTCTAGGCTAAGGCTCTCTCTCTCAACAAGATGGAATGCTTGGGATGAATGAAATGAACTCTCTCTAAGTGTATATACTAAGCTCTCATTTGTTTCTCAAGTCCAACATGCACAAGGTGTGTTATTTGGCATATTTGAGAAAGTTGGAAAAAAACACGTTAAAGTGCATGCCATTGTGTCTACATGCAGCTCGTGGCCTAGTCTAGATCTAGCTAGGTTGCAAGCTGGTCGCAACTCGCAACTATCCTTTGATAAAAGCTGCTCTTTTACCTACCATTGAGGGTGTAAACACCCTCTAGTTGCTATTTTAGCAACTGAGAACCCAAAAAAGAGCTCCAACCCGGTATGTAAATCTTAAAAATTTTAGAACCAGTGAATAGTAGGTACTTATATTTACAACCCACTGATCACAAGTTTATAAACAAAATAATAATAAGGCGGAAATACTATTTTCATCCCTACATTTTCACCCAATTCTCACTTTAGTCTCTATTTTTTTTTCACTGCTTTTAGTCCCTATTCTAAAAAACGCATCTCGTTTTAGTCCTTTCCGTCAGTGCCCTTCCGGCCCCATCCTACGTGGCAGACGGAACTATTAAAATAATAATAAAAAATTTTATTTTGACATTAAAAAATACCACGTTAGCATTTAAATTAAAAAAAAAATTAATTTATTAATTATAACTAAATAAAAAATTAAAAACAGAATTAAAAAGCAAAAATTACATGAATTAAGATCTAAATATGTCTTAAATAAGAACAACAAGAACATAAACTCAGAAATTAAAATACAAAAATTTAAAATTTCAAAAGAATCAAATCAACCCAAAAATACAACACAACCCATCTAAACAAAAAAATCTCAAACTCAGAAAAACCTATCAACCAAAACGTCTGAATCAAGCCACGAACCTAGGGACAATCATAGTGACCAAACCCACCAATAAATCACAAACCAAACCACAAATGAAGAACCAAACCACGAAGCAAGCCACAAACCAAACCCAGATCGGAACCACCAACCACTGCCACCCTGACCCAAATTGGAACCATAACCCAACAAAAATTAACCCATGAAACCCACGAAAGAGGGAGAGAAAGAGAACTCACCGTCGCCGACGATGACAGTCGGATCTTCTCCTTCGGTGATCAGCGATCCAACCACTAAGACGATGACACGTGCGCTCTCTGAAACCGACCTCTGCGAACTCTCGGTTCCGAAGAAGAAACCGTTTTCGAGAACTCTAAGCAGAATCTCGGTGGAGGAGGTGGAGGAAGCGATGAAGACGGTGGGGTCTGGTAGTAAAACGGCGTCGTTATTGGGGGAGAGGTGCGAGGTTGGGACGAAGAGTGGGAGTGGGATGCTGAGCTTGTTGGTGGCGGGTGGGTTCGGGTCTGGCGACGGTTAGATTTGTGGCGGGGTGGAGGTGGACGATCGGACGGTGATGAAGATGGGAGCTTCGATTTCTGGGATTCTTTTTTTTTTTTTTTTTTTTGAGAAAAGATTTTTGGGATTCGAATCATGGGAATGAGGGTACACTGTTTTTATGAGTTTGAGATTTTTTTGTTTGGATTTGTTGTGTTGTATTTTGGATTTATTTGGTACTTTGGGGCTTTAGGATTTGATGATTTGCTGGGTTTGAGAAAATTGTGGTTTTAAATTTTTTAATTTTGGATTTTAATTTATGTGTTTGTGTTCTTAAATTTGGGCATGTGTTCTTCTTGTTCTTGTTTAAGAAATATTTAGATCTCAATTCATGTAAATTTTGGTTTTCAATTCTATTTTTAATTTTTTTATTTAGTTAAAATTAATAAATTAATTTTTTAATTTAAATGCTGATGTGGCATTTTTTAATACCAAAATAAAATTTTTTATTATTATTTTAATAGTTCTGTCTGCCATGTAAGATGGAGCCATTAGGGCACTGATGGAAAGGACTAAAACAAGATGCATTTTCTAGAATATGGACTAAAAGCGGTGAAAAAAAGATAGGGACTAAAGTGAGAATCGGGTGAAAATGTAGGGACGAAAATAGTATTTCTGTCTAATAATAATTTATCCACTCTCTCTCTCTTTGCACTTCTCCTCAATCTTGAAACTCTCCTCTCTCAACTCTCTACACTGCTCTCTCAGTCTTTCTCCATCTCCAAAACTCTCTTCTCTCTTAACTCTCCCTCGTGATTTTAGGTAGGATCTTCCATTCTCTCTTCTCTAAGTACTAATGGTGGTGGATCGGTGGGTTGGGTTTTGCTCACGGTGGTGGGAACCGTGGGTTGCTGTTTTTGTTTATTTATTTTTTTTTTATTTTATGGTGTTGATGGTTGGAGTTTGAGGTTTGAGGGTGGTGTTCCTACAGCAACGATGATCGAAGTTTAAGGTCCAAGGGTGGTGTTCTTCAGATTTTAGTGGTGGTGGCTGGTTGGTTGGTTGGTTGGTTTAGTGGTATGTTTAGTTGTTCTAATTTGGTATGGGTATGTGGTAATTCCAATTTGGGTGTGGTGATGTGGTTGTTTTGATTTGTTCCGATGGGTTTGAGGTGAGTGATGGATGGTAGATGGGTTTGTGGTTGGGGGTGTTTGTTGATTGTGGCAGGGGGTCTGGGTTTTGCTTGCCGTGAGTTTGGGTTTTGCTCACAGTGATGGGGACTGTGGGTTGCTGCATTTGGTGTTGATGGTGGATTGGTGCTAGTCTATCCACTTCAATTTTTCTTTTTTTTTGGCGTTAATGGTGGATTGTGGATTTTTGTGGGATGCTAGTGGTGGTGGTGGTGGTGTCAGGTGTGTGTAGTGCAGCGGTGGTGGGCTTGTGGTGGTGTCAGTAGATTTGTGGTGGTTCTTGTACAGAAAGAATGATAGAGAAAGAAAAAATAAAAATAAAGAAATGGTAAATAAAAAATTAAAAAAGAAAATTTAATTTAAGTGGTTAAAGAATAGAAACCGGGATGTAGGTTGTATTGTAAAATGAGTTGGTATAATAGATAACGTAACTTTCTAGATGGTAAAATAGAGACCAGTTTACAAACCAGGATGTAGGTCACAGATACACTTCCAACAACTTTGACAAAACTTATCCCGAATACAATTATGCACACAAAACTACATAAAAATGAGATAATAAGTACATAAAATTTGTCACTAAATAAGCCAACAAAACTTGTACTTGACAATCTATTATCTTCATTATATTTTTTTGGTAAATTAAAATTTACTCTTTGTGATTTGGAATTTCACAAAATTTCAATTATTATATCCATACCCTTAAACTTTGGACTGAAATGAAACCATATGGATTCTACCCAAATTAATAGATTTTGTATTTCGTGGACTAATTCATCCCTCAATTTCATTTCTTTTTTCCTCTTCCTCTTTGTCCATTGCAGCATGGTCAAGCACTTGGTTTGGAATTGTGAGGGGTTATTTCTTCAAGCTAGTCCATAAAATTGCTCACAAGTTTCACGTGTGAAAGAACTCTAATTTAGATGGAACCCTAATGGTTTTAGGATTTAAAGAGTAATTGAAACTTTGTATACTAAATTGTGAAATGGCCAAATCAATGGATAAATTATATATATTCAGTTCCTTAGGTAAAATAAGATAAGGTTAGGTGAAAATACCATGTTGATCTTTACATTTTTAGGTCAATGTCAGTTTGAACCTTACAGTTAACTCACTAACGTATGGAAAACGTTTACATGGCAAATGATGTGCATTGTTGAAACACTTGAAGCTTACGTGTCAACTAAAATAATAATAATAAATGCCACATCAGCATTTGAATAAAAAAAATTAAGGTTAAAATGCAAATTGCATCGTCTAAGTTTGGCAAAAATTCATTTCAATCTTCTACCTTTACTTTTGTTCAATTGAGTTTTCTAAGTTTTAAATTTATTCAATTCAGGTTTTTTGTCCAATTTTGTTAAAAATTTTACTTAAAAAAAATATTATTTTCACAATAAAAAATCTATAAAAGCATAGAACAATCTGTATAATGATTCAAGCAATAAGAATGTACTCATTTGTTACTCTTCTCTCTTATCTCTAGGAGGCCTAGCTGTCCTCGAATTCAGCTACGACACTTTCCTTAAGCTTTCTCTTCATCTTAACATATTGATTTGCTTTTATTATTATTTTGATTTTTTCTATTGAATTGAAACTCTATATACTACTTTCATGTTCGTGTGTTCTAATAAGTATTACTGTTTCTTCAAAAAAAAAATAAGAATGTTTATCTCATATTGGTTGTGTGTGTTAGAGTTTTAGTCCTTATAACTCCAGACTACTACTACAAAGGTTAGACCCTGTTGTAGTGGTACTTTGGTTATGTAATATATTATAAGCCTATTTAAAAAACTCTATATACTACTTTCGTGTTCGTGTATTCTGATAAGTATTACTATTTTCTCAACAAAAAAAAAAAAAAAAAAAAAAAAATCCTCCCTCACACATTTAGCCTTTAATTTTTAGGTAAAATTTTTATGTACTTTAGGTATAGTGCAGACATTAAGTTCTCTAATTAAATTCCAAAAAACATAATANCTACATTTAATTATTCTTGGAAAGAATAATATTGTATTTATTGGTGAATGCAATAAGGTGTTTAATTTAATTTAGGAACCCAATGTACTACACTTAAGGTATCATACCTTAATTTTTATCCTTAGCTTTTTGTATTAGCTTGTTTTAGAGGCCACCTTTTTATTCTCGTATCTCAAAATTCTTATAGAAGCCAATTACCCAATTCCCCAAAGGAAAAAGCCTCTCACTTTCATCCAAATGCTCTCACATTCTCACTCAATTCATCCCTCTTCCTTAATAAAAAGTTTCTTATTTGTAGGTAGGAAAAAATGATATTAAAATCTTGAGATGTGCAAAATTCTTCTTTTCCTTTTTCAATTATATTTTAGATTAATTTCTTTTTATTTATCTTACAGTTTATAATTTTCTTTCTTCTTTTTCCTTTAATTTATTAAATCAATTGGTACCACTAGCTTATCAAAAAAACCTTATACACATGTCAGAAATAAAATATTGGATTTGCCTTTGATATTTGAAGAAGAGCAAATCTTGAAGTTGATGAATGAAAAAAGATTTCATGCTGAATTTTGTGCTCTTATTGTGTACATGGAGGCACATTTTTATTTGATTAATAAAATTTTACTTATATGTATATTAAAAAATTGATGTATGAAAATTTATTGGTGCAATTATTAGTAGGGGCACCACCTGATTATTCAAAATTTGACAATGCCCTTAAATGTAAAAGTGATCTTAAATTTTTTTTTTTTTTTGGCCATAAATCTCTAGTTTGGTTGAGTTTAAATTATTTTATGGGAAATTAATTGTTTCCATCATAAACTATACCCTATTTTACACTTATTTCCTGAACTACAAGGATTCATATTCAGCCCCCTAAACTAAAACCTGTGTAGCACTTTTCTCCTTACCGTCACTTTCTTAGTTAAGTTGGAGGGAAAAGCACTTGAGTCACGTGACACTTGTTGACATGGAACCCATTAACACCACCTAAAATGACCACAATGCCCTCCTTAAACCAAAAGCAAATTCCCAATTTCCCCTAAAATCTTGTTTGGCTGGAACGAAAGGAAAATGAACAAGATGAACAAAAAACCTAGAAAATGAACTATGCCATAGGAGATTAGATAACAAATTGATTGTGATGATTAGTGAATCCGAATGAATAACAAACCCATAAAATGAAATATGCTACAAAGAGATCAAACAACAAACCCATTGAGTTGAACAACAAACCCAAAACTAATAACAAACCCAGAAAATGAACTATGCCACAAAGAGATCAAATAGCAAACCCAAGATTACAACATCAAATCAAACTCAAACACACATCATCCTAATTCTCCAAACTTAGACTCGATTCAACTCTCTATTTCGGCTTCATAGGCAGCTAGGTATGAAAATCCTTGACCTAAATGTCAAAATTCTAGGTTGATTCCCTCAGACCCAAGTAGCGAATCGACAAAAATACTTAATAATTGCCAATTGAAAGAGGTGCTAAAACCCAAACCCTAACCTAACACATGTTGTAGTGACGGTTAGAATGGTGGGAGAACAACCACTTTTGATCACGTTGTTCTTGTGAGTTGGTACAACTAGCTTCTTCTCTTTCTTGTTGACGAGTTTGGGTTAAGGTTATCGTACAACTAGCTTCTCTCTTCGTCGCCGGTAGGTTGTGGTTGGGAAATCGAGTTCGGGTCCGTGTCAAGGTTGTTGGGTGTGTGGTTCCTACGTGCTAAGCTATTATGTCAACAGTCTATACACAAAGCAAGAGATAGAGAGATTCAATCTAGGTTTAGTGAGAGGGAATTTAGGTTTAACGAGAAGGATTTTGAAGAATGATCCAATCTGTTTTTGGTTTCTCACTTACTCTTATGGATTCATTTTGGAGAGAGATTCACTTCTCTTTATTTAATTTGGTTCAATGAGAAATTAAACTACGTGCTTGGCTATTATGTCTTTTTATTTTTTTCTTTCCCCTTTTTGAGTTACTAAAAATGAGGGGTATTTCAGTCAATTCAAGTGGCATTATTGGGTCCATGTTAGCAAGTGTTACATCAGTTGCACGTGACTATGTTTTTCTTATCTAACTTAATCTGAAAGGTGAAGAAAGTGGATAAAGTGTTGCATAAGTTTTAGTTTAAGGGGGCGATCATACAATCTTGTAGTTCAAGGGAGTAGGTGTAAATGGGGTATAGTTTAGGTTGGAAAAATGTAATTTCTCCATTATTTTATGGTTGCTTATAGTGATTTTGTTAAAATTTAATTTCTTGTTATATACTTATATTTAATATCTTTGAATATTATGTACTTATGGTTGTTCAAAAGATATTAGAAATCTAGAGCAAAAAGTGACCTTAAAAATGTTTAATCGATAGTTTACATTGAAAAAGAAATTGCTTAAAATTTCACAATGGAGATGATAATGGATGGTTTTTTATTATATGAAAGACCACTGTTAATTATAATTTTGATGGAAGATGCTAAATGCTTTTTTTTCTTTGAATATTTGTTAAATATATCTATGGCAAATTGAAAAACTCGTGTACACTCAAGCAAAGTTTAGAAAGGATGTAAAATTCTCATATAAGATAATTTTATTGATGTGTAACTTTTGTGTATATATAGATATATAGTAACTTGAGTTTTTCTTGAATTGCAAATTAATATGATAGTTTAGTCTCGCCCCCCTTCCTCCAAACAAAAAATTCTGGTTCCACCCCTGATTGGGTTCATTGTAATACAAAATTTGTACTTCACTTATGTATTAAAGATGTAGCTCTTAAGGGTTTTCTTTGTAGATGTATACTGCAAGACTAAACCACGTAACTCTCATGTATTCTTTATTTTATACTTCTGCTTCCGCTAAGGGTAGTTACATCCACGAATTTAGTCCACGTAATTCTCTTCTGTTCTTATATGGGTAGTTCTATCCACTCTACTTGAGCAAATGAGTTCAAATGTGTTTGAGCAAGGAGACTAATATTTTTCTTCCTCTTGTGGTTTTTTTTTTAATTGGTTTGGACCATCATGCAATTATTTTCTATCTTGTTCATTGGCATGAGTTAGAATTCATCCAACACATTGTGAGAAATAATAAAATATTTGGTTTGGGCCATCACATGAATATTTTCTATCTTATTTGCAGGCATGAGTCAGACTTTATCCAAGAAATTGTTGAAGAAATGATGAAGAAATTGAGTTCAAAATTCTTAAGAATTAACAAAAACTTTATAGGAATAGAATCAATCGTGGAAGAATTGATCCCTTCATATTTAGATTTTGAGGATAATGTTTGCATGATAGGGATTTGTGGTATGGGGGGAATCGGAAAAACAACTCTTGCTAAAGTTGTTTATGAGAGGTATTCTGATCAATTTGAAGTTTCTAGTTTTATTGCTGATGTTAGGGAAAAATCAGAAAAAGGTGATTTGCTTCAATTACAAAAACAATTTCTTAAAGAGGGGGAAATAAATGTAGAGATATGGGATGTTCATCAAGGAGTTGACATGATCAAGAATAGATTATGTCGTAAAAAAGTTCTACTTGTCCTAGATGATGTTAATCACGTGAACCAATTAGAAAATTTGGCTGGAGAGCCTCATTGGTTTGGATCGGGGAGTCGGATCATCATGACAACTAGAGATGAACATGTGTTGGTCCAACATGGAGTTCTTAAAATATATAAGCCTAATGGACTAAAGAATAATGATGCCTCAAAACTTTTTTGTTTGAAAGCCTTCAAAAATGAGCAACCCAAAGAAGGTTATACGCAGCTCTCTCAAGAAGTTGTAAAATATGCTGGTGGCCTTCCATTAGCTCTTGTTACATTGGGTTCCTTTTTAATTGGAAGAAAAATAGATGAATGGCAAAGTGCATTGGACTATTTAAAAAAAGAGCCTAAAAAAGAAATATTTGATGTACTTAAAATAAGTTATGATGGACTAGAGGAAATGTGGAAGGAGATATTCTTAGATATTGCATGTTTCTTTAAGGGGTGGTCCAAATTTGAAGTAATATGTATATTAGAGAATTGTGATTTTAATGCAAGAATTGGTATAAGTGTTCTCTTGGACAAATCTCTCCTAACTGTCACAGAACACGATGAAAAATTAGGGATGCATGATCTACTGCAAGAAATGGGTGAAAAAATTGTTCGTCGACAATCATGCGGAGAGCTTGGAAGGCAAAGTAGGTTGTGGCTCATTGAAGACTTGTTTCATATATTGGAGAATAATATGGTAAGAAGCTATAATTTTATTTTAGCTAATAAGATTGAGTAAGTATAGTAACATAATTGTGTTCAATATATTAGTTCTTGAAAAAAAAAAAACTTCAATAGGTAAGTTGTTGCCTAAGTATCTAAGTAACAAAATATAGAATATGTTTATTTAACATGCTAATATATTGTCTTTGACGATTTCTTAGAGTATTCACATTAGCCTATATAAAATTTACAGTCTATTTTAGCTAACCTATTTGTTTTATTTTACGTAACTATTTTTCACAAAACACCACATTAAATTATCTATTTACACTGCATTTCATTAAATACTATTTCTTTATCAATTTTTATTTATTTATTAATTCTCCCAAATCATACCTCCCTTCTCCTCAAACAAAAACCACTATCTCTCTCGCACACGGTCTTCCTTTCCAAACCCATTAAACCCAACACACGAAAATCACTCTCACATCACCACCGCCTACCCCACCGCCTACCCACCGCGACAAATTAACTCAAAATCCATCCACAACTAGTTATGCAATGATCCAAACAAACAGATCCTTCCTGATTTGATTGGTGACCATAGTCGATGATTTCAAGCCCCCCCAACACCGATGGTGAGATTATGAGTTTGTCCACACCTTGGATCTCTGTTGTATGCTTTTTTGAGCTACCGATTGGATTTGATTTTGGGTTTGGGTTGATGGGTTTGAGCTGCCATTGGGTTTGATCAAATTTTGTAATGGGTTATGGTGCTGGGTTGCGGTGGTGGTTGGATGGTCTGGGTTGGGAAGCAACCGAGAGAGAGAGATGAGAAATAATTATAAAATAAAATAAAAAACTATAGTAACCTCTATATTTACATGGTTATTGTAGTTTTGTAAATGTTTTAGAGATTTTTATCATTTGAAGGCTTTACTGTAGTAATTCTAATGTTGTTAATTTTTATCATTTGCTTGTGTAAAATCTCAAGTGTTTGCTTTTGAAATCATAGGCAACAAATGCAATTCAAGCCATAGTCATCAAGAAAAAAAAAAAAAAAAAAAGTAACAAAATATAGAATATGTTCATTTAACATGCTAATATATTGTCTATGGCGATTTCTTAAAACATTCACATTTGCCTGTCTAAAATTTACAATCTATTTTAGCTTAAAAACCTATTTGTTCTATTTTACATAACTATTTTTCAAAAAACACCACTTTAAATTATCTATTTAAATTACATTTCATTAAATACTATTTCTTTATCAACTTTTTTTTATTTATTAATTCTCCCAAATCATACCTCCTTTCTCCTCAAACAAAAACCACTATCTCTCTCACACAGAGTCTTCCTTTCCAAACCCATTAAACTCAAGACACACACACACACAGTCCAGACGGAAATCACTCTCACATCACCACCGCCTACCCCACCTTGACCAATTAACTCAAAATCCATCCACAACTAGTTCTGCAATGATCCAAACAACCAGATCCTTCCTGATTTGATTGGTGACCATAGTCAATGATTTCAACCCCCCCCTCCTCGACACCGATGGTGAGATTATGAGTTTGTCCACACCTTGGATCTCTGTTGTATGCTTTTTTGTGCTACCGATTGGATTTGATTTTGGGTTTGGGTTGATGGGTTTGAGCTACCATTGGGTTTGATCAAATTTTGTAATGGGTTATGGTGCTAGTGGTGGTTGGGCGGTTTGGGTTGGGAAGCAACTGAGGGAGTGAGAGGGAGAGAGATGCGAAATAATTATAAAATAAAATAAAAAACTATAGTAACCTTTATATTTACATGGTTATTGTAGTTTTGTAAATGTTTTACACATTTTCACATGGTATGATGTGGGTGGTTTTCTGGGTTGGTTGGCTAAAATGTGAGGCTTAGTATATTTTACATAGACTGATGTGAATGCTCTTATATTTTAAAAATATAATAGGAAAATGCTAACGAGTGCCCTTAGGGTACTAGTTAATGATCCATTTAAAGAAAATTTTTATGGAAAATGAAAAAAAAAAGTAATTAATATTTTGACAGCTTTTTTCATTTCCCATAAAAGTGGTATCAAAACTTTCCTGAAATGAATTATTAATGAGTGCCCTAAGGGCACTCGTTAGCATGACCCAATACAATATGATTAAGTAATTTTTAATAAAATTGAATTCATTTTTTTGAATGTAATCAACCAATCACTAATCTCTTGGTTCCTACATAGAAGAAAAGGATACATTAACATTGTTTTTAAAAAAAATAATAATAATAAAAATAAAACTTCATTCTATAGGCTTTATTTGCTTTCTTCCATCACTTCAAAAAGTAATGTTGTAATTTCCTATTTTTTACGCACTTGGTCATCAATTTTTAAAAGGTAGTTTTAAAAACTGGATTGGATCGAACGGTTCTACTGGGAATCAAACCAGTGGATCAAACATGAACATCTCCAGTTCAACTGGTAAAAATCAGAAATTGAACCCATTTTTGGTTCTGACTGCTTCAGTTTTTAAAACTATGTGTAGAAGTGCACCGTTATTGTTTTAATGTATGACAGTATGAATTTTAAATTGATTAAAATTATAAAATCTTTAAAATATGATGTACTATAATCTATTAGTTACTAATAGGGCTTAATATGTAATACATTTTATAATTAAAATATGATGTTGTACTACAAGCTATTAATTACAAATGCGACGCTTAGTGTCGGTTTGGGTTGTTTAAAAAAATGTGTTTTGAAGCGTAATGATTTTAAAATTTGTGTTTTGAAAGTGTGTTTTTAAAAAATGAAATTAAGTGTTTGATAAAATCTGTGGAAACTGGAAAGTATTTTTGATACAAAAAGTCGTAGTGTGAAAATGCAATGGAAAAGAAAAAAAAACACTCCATGAATTGTATTATCTTAAAATCACAAGGCTAAAGACCAATCTCTATACATTTTCATTTAAATCGCTCTTTTCCTCCACAAAATCGCATTGCCAAGTGGTAAATTGGTAATATGTAGTGCATCTTACTATTTTCTATTATGAAATTTGAAAGTTGGACCCACCGTTTTGGGAGAGAAGTGGAATGCAAAAATTAAATTATTTTGAGTTCGGTTCACGGCCTTCTTGAGCATGCCAAAAATTTAGAGGAGGTTATATATATGGAAAAATTGAGGGAGTAGATATTTTTATCTCCATTGAAGGCTTTACTGTAGTAATTCTAATGTTCTTAATTCTTATCATTTGCTTGTATAAATCTCAAGTGTTTGCTTTTGAAATCATAGGCAACAAATGCAATTCAAGCCATAGTCATCAACAATTGGAAAGCAGATTTCAACTTTGAGGAATTTTCTGAAGTTTTTTCAAAGATGTCTAATCTTAGATTGCTAATAATTGATCGGTTGCACATCCCAAATGCTCTCAATTATGTTCCTAATGGCCTAAGACATCTTTCATGGAAATACTGTTCTTTAAAATGTTTGCCATCTAGTTTCCAACCAAAGGAACTTGTTGAACTTGACTTGGGCAGTAGCAAGTTTGAATATCTTTGGGAAGGAGCAAAGGTAATTTGGTTCTTTTAACTGTCTTTCTATTTTTTATTATTTCTCTTTTCTTTTAAGTGTAGCTACAATATAGTGCCGGTGTATTTGAGCTTTCCCCTTTCATTAATAAGGTTCTTTTAATTTCAAAGAATTCTTTACTTATTAAACTAAATTCTATGTTTAATGGTTTTTTTTTCCTTCTTTTTAACAGTGTTTAGGAAAGTTAAAGTCCATCAATCTTTCCTTCTCCAGGAACCTTATTAGGACACCTGACTTTTCAGGGGTTACGAGACTTGAGATACTAGGCCTTGTTTTGTGCGCTAATTTGGTTGGGTTACACCCATCTATTGGACAACTCAGCAAGCTTAAAAGTTTAAATTTGATTTTATGCAAATCTCTTACCAATCTTCCCAGCTTGTCAGTTAAAATGGAGTCCCTTACGTCTATTGATCTTCGTGGTTGCTCAAGAATCAAGATGATTCCAGAATTTGAGGGAACAATGAAAAGCCTATCGCAACTTAGTTTGGGTCGGACTGCTATTGAGGAACTACCACCCTCATCAATCGAGTGTTTGACTGCCCTTGAAATTCTAGATCTAAATGGCTGCAAAGATCTCAAATGCCTTCCAAGCAACATGGATAGTTTGAGGTCTCTTAAATTTCTCAATCTTTCCGGATGCTCAAAACTTGCCAACCTGCAAATTTTTTTTTTTTTTTTGTTTATTTTGGGTTGCCAAACAAATTTTCTAGTCTCAAAAATAAAAAAATAAAAATTGTTTTTGGAAATAGAAAATAAGATGGAAAAATAGTTACCAAACATACTCTAAGTGTTTGATAAAATCTGTGGAAGCTAGAAAGTATTTTCTATATGAAAAAGTTGTAGTGTGTAAATGTAATGGAAAAGCAAAAAACACTCCGGGAATTGTATTATCTTAAAAACGCAAAGCCAAACACCATCTTTATACATTTTCATTTAAATCGCTCTTTTTCTCCACAAAATCACAATGCCAAATGGTAACATGTAGTGCATCTTAATATTTTCTATTATGAAATTTGAAAGTTGGACCCACCGTTTTGGGAGAGAAGTGGAATGCAAAAATTAAATTATTTTGAGTTCGGTTCACAGCCTTCTTGAGCATGCCAATAATTTAGAGGGGGTTATATATATGGAAAATTGAGGGAGTAGATATTTTTATCTCCTTTGAAGGCTTTACTGTAGTAATTCTAATGTTCTTAATTCTTATCATTTGCTTGTGTAAATCTCAAGTGTTTGCTTTGGAAATCATAGGCATCAAATGCAATTCAAGCCATAGGCATCACCAATTGGAAAGCAGATTTCAACTTTGAAGAATTTCCTGAAGTTTTTTCAAAGATGTCTAATCTTAGATTGCTAATAATTGATTGGTTGCACATCCCAAATGCTCTCAATCGTGTTCCTAATGGCCTAAGACATCTTTCATGGAAATCTTGTTCGTTAAAATGTTTGCCATCTAGTTTCCAACCAAAGGAACTTGTTGGACTTGACTTGTGGAATAGCAAGTGTGACTATCTTTGGGAAGGAGCAAAGGTAATTTGATTCTTTTAACTGTCTTTCTATTATTTATTATTTCTCTTTTCTTTAAGTGTAGCTACAATATAGTGCCGGTGTATTTGAGCTTTCTCTTTTCATTAATAAGGTTGTTTTAATTTTAAAGAATTCTTTACTTATTAAACTAAATTAATGGTTTTTTTTTTCTTCTTTTTAACAGTGTTTAGGAAACTTAAAGTACATCAATCTTTCCTATTCCTGGTTCCTTATTTGGACACCTGACTTTTCAGGGGTTCCGAGACTTGAGGTACTAGACCTTGCTAGGTGCTCTAATTTGGTTGGGTTACACCCATCTATTGGACAACTCAGCAAGCTTAAAAGTTTAGATCTGAGTTACTGCAATTCTCTTACCAACCTTCCTAGCTTGTCAGCTAAAATGGAGTCCCTTACGTCTATTGATCTTTCTGATTGCTCAAAAATCAAGAAGATTCCAGAATTTAAGGGAACTATGAAAAGCCTATCGCAATTTCATTTGCGTTGGACTGCTATTGAGGAACTACCACCCTCATCAACCGAGTGTTTGACTGCCCTTGAAATTCTAGATCTAAATGGTTGCAAAGATCTCAAATGCCTTCCAAACAACATGGATAGTTTGAGGTCTTTTAAATTTCTCGATCTTTCCAGATGCTCAAAACTTGCCAACCTAACAGAGAACTTGTGGAAAATAAAGTGTTTGGAAAGACTTGATTTGAGTGGGATTTCTCAACTTGAAGAAATAGAACTTAATGGTATAGGCTGCTTGTCCTCGTTAAAATATTTATCACTAAGTTCAAACAATATTGTCACCCTGCCTGCAATCTTCAGTCAACTTTCAAAACTTGAAGGTCTTGATTTGAGCCACTGCGAGAAGCTTCGATCAGTGTCAGAGCTTCCATCGACCATGAGATATATAAATATGGAAAGATGTTGTTCCCTAGAACCATCACCGGCACTACTTAGACAAAGCAGTTTGTCACAACCTGATTCTTCCCCATTTTCTTGTGGGTATGATGAGAGTAGTGGTGGAGTGGCATTTACGATATTGAACTGTTACCTACAGGTAATCTCTTCTTTCTCTCTCTTTGACTCTTTCTCTTCACTTGTTAAATGGAATATCATGTTTTTTTTTTTTTGGGGAGGGAGGGGTACAGGGATTCTTTTGTCAAAAAACTGGATATGAAACTGCTACCAAAAGAAAAGAGGATGGATCTAAAACTGAATTTCAGATCATTATTCCCGGATGTTTAGTTCCATGGTGGTTAACTCATCAAAGTTGGGGGAACTCAATAAGCGTAGTGTTGTCTCCAAATTGGTGTAATAGTAGGTGGATGGGATTCACTCTATGTGCTCTTTTCAATGCATATGTCTATTCTGGTTTTAGAGCTTGTGTGAAAGCCATTGGTGATATGCCTCAGAGTCAATATGTCTCTGAATATCATTTTGGGACATGTGTGGACCACGTTTGGTTATTGTATTTGTCTCGTGATGATTGGTTTAGTACTGTTGGGAATGGTGAATGCAGTCAGATTGAGGTTGTATTTGAAACGGACCCTGGTGCAATGTATCCTAGTTCCGAAAATCCTGTGGGGCGATGTGGGGTCCGTTTGGTATACGAGCAATACACGGAACTGATGGAAGAGTTAAACCAAGCAAATGCACAATGCTGCAGCAGTAACCGTGTCATTACTTATGAAGGTTGGGATGGTTTCCATCATGGATTTGTCAATTCAAAGAGAAGCCATGATGAGTGTGATGACTTAAGCACCCATTTGGATTCAGATTATAAGCGTCTGTGTCTGCGTTTTTTTGTTTTTTTTGTTTTTTCTTCTTTTTTGTTGAGAATTTTTTTTTGTGGATGTAGTGACTTTTACAGTAGGTCCTATGCACTGTTCACAGAACCCACAAAGAAAAAAATGAGATATTTCCCCCTTCATCCAATGATAATGACCAACTCCAACATCTATGCACTGTTTACGGGACCCACGAAGAAAAAAATAAAATATTTCCCTCTTCATCCAATGGTAATGACCAACTCCAACATCCTATATTTATTTTATTTTCTTTCTTGCCATACAGCTGGTTTGGTTGCTAACAAGTATAGTCCAATTGTCTTTTAGTTTTTCTTAGTTTTTCTTCATCACTTTCAAGAAGCTCTATAACTAGTATAAAACCTTAGGCGAGTTAAGAATATGATTCAGAAAGGAAATACATTCTCAAGCTTCACTAATTACACTGCTCTGAGAAATTTTGCTAATGTAGATGGTTCAAACCTAATTTTGCATCCTATTTATGGTAGATCAGTGTTCCTTCTTTTATCTATGTAAAAACTGAAAACCTAGTTCTCTGATTTTGTGTATTTGCTATTCACACTTTGAGTAAATTTTGTTGGTTTTTGAGATTGGTACCATTTGTTGGTTTTTGAGAAAATTGCGTGTATTCATGCTTTGAGATTGGTACCATTTGTTGAATTTTTTTTTCTGTGTAAAATTTTTAGGAAGAGAGATGAAGGGAGTAGAAGTTTCTGCATCTTGAAGAATTCTCATTTAGTTTCTTTTTTTTCTTGCTTCTACTGCCATTGATATTTTGCAGTTTGCACTAATGATTTTTTTGGTTAACTCTTACAGTTAAGACTTGAGGAAATTATACATTGATAGTCATCCATAAAGAGATTTTTTGGGGTAGATTAATATTTCTGCAATCTCTCTTTACCCACTCTGATTTGTTTCAACATTGAAGGTTTTTTTTTTTTAAATAAATAAATTCATCCATGTGCAATTTTTTAGTTGGATTAATATTGATGATACTGCCATTGGGTTTTATAGTTGATGAAGTAGCTAAGGAATTTGAGAATGTTATTTTTATTGTTTGGAATTTTAGTTCTTAATTGAAGATTCAAGTACATCAATGAGTGCATATATATTGTTTGTGAAAATGTCTGAATGAGTTTTTATTTTTATGTATTTTTGTTCTTTGTTCGTGATTTTTCTAAGGCTTGCATGATAATTCCTTTTGCTTTTGCAGTTAGGAAAAGACTGCGGAGTAAGGGGAATTGGAGAAAGAAACTATTTTGGCTCTTTTTTCGTCGGATCTCAAGAGAGAGAGACTGAAAACAAGAAGATTCAATGACATAATTTAAAAAGTTTACATGGTTAAATGAAAATCAAGATTTGAGGCAGTTATCATATGATAAGTATCTTCCTAATTGTCTTAAATGATGGTCTGTGTACACCGTCCTTGTCCTTGTTTACAAATTTATTTACTCGTACTAGTAAATTTTCTTTATATCTTTGTTTAATTATAACAATGAAGTTATTTGTTTGCTGTCTTCTGGAGTTGAATTTTGTTATTCTTATATAAAAAGACTAGTTCATGTAGAAATTGAGTAATAAATCAAATACATTATTCCAAGTTTCAGGTGTTCGGAGACTTTTCTTGTTGTAATAGTTTGGTTGAGATCCACCCTTCTATTGGTTTTAGTAAATTTCATTGCCCTGAGACTTGGAAGAAATGTAGTTGATAGATGGTTATGGACTTGGAGGCTGTTGAGGGCTAATTAGGCTAAGCCCATACATACATCAGATTCAAGCATCGGAACAACCCACAAAGATAGAGGCATAAAGTGGTTTTTCCTGCATTTGCATACTCCATATCCGCAGTTCCAGCAGCAGGTGGGTGTTCCACTTGCACACAAATTCAAGCAAGACCCCAGGTCCAGTCCTTATCAGCAGCACAAGCGTCTTCCTCATGCAAAGCAATCAAGGAAAGTTCAGAACTCACTTTGGCCATGGTTCAGCGGCCTTAACAAAGATTCATGAAAGGACTGGTCCTACGGTCCTATATCGGGGTCACCATCAACTCCGGGGAGCAGGGTCAAACGGTCCAGCACCTTGGAGACAGAGCAAGAAGCAGAAAACGAGATCACATATTGAAAGCTTGTCTGGGGTGAGAATTCCAGTTGCAGGAGGAATAAGAAAAAGCAAGGCAAGGACTTTCCTCTTCTCAGAGGATAAGAGGCAGTGCCCAAATAAGCTAGAGAAACCAAGAGGTAAAAGTGGGGGCTTACAAAAACTCAAGTCTAAATTCTCACCCTATATAAGGGTAAAGAGAGTCACTTGTAGGGGCAGATGAAAGAAAAGAGAAATCACAATAATTGAGAGAATACAGAAAAGCTTTGAATTTTGATTCTCTTTTGCTCTTTTTTCTTCTTCCTTAATTCTCTGCTCTCTGCATCTTGGATCAAATAGTCCTAATAGCTCTTCATCACCGTGTCCAACAATGCCTCCAAAGTCAAAGAGCATCAAGAGAGAGAGCAATGATGCCTCTTCCCACGCACCAATACCAGATGTTGCCACCTTCTATGAGATGTTGCAGACCATGCAGCGAGAACAGCTAGAGCTTGTTGAGAACAGCTATGAGATGTTGCAGACCATGCAACTGAAAGACTCTATAAGCAAGCAGAAGGAAAATGCTGTGTCTGATAAGGAGATTGGCTCTACTGCCAATAACCAGCAATCTATTGTTCGATGGCCTCCCTATCCGATCAAGTTATTGAATAAGCCCTATCCAAAGAAATACAAAACTCCTATCTTCGTCAGCTATGATGGGAGAAAGGGGAACACAAAAGAGCATGTCAGCAAGTTCCTCTATACAATGGGACAGTATGCTGGTAACGAAGAGCTATGCCTAAGGGAGTTTTCTAAATCCCTTACGGATCGGGCTTACACGTGGTATACAAGACTCCCACCAGGTTCTATCGAACGGTTTCTGCAGTAAATTCTTCCAGGAAGCGGAGAGGATAACACTTGTCAGTCAGTCTTCGTACTAACACCAAGCAAAATGTGAATGAAGGTGTGGTGGAATTCATCCGAAGATTCATGGACAGCCTTGGATTGTTATGACGACAATGAGGAACATGAGCTTGTTGAGGTGTGCATCAACAATATGCTCTGGGAATACAGGTTGCACCTCGAGAACCTAAATATTGTGCAATTTGTCGATCTGTTACAGATGCCTCGAAGGACAGCCCTCACAATATCAGAGAGGAGATAAGAGTCCGAGTGTTTGTATGCGTGATTTGTAGCCGGATTTGGGCTTTAAGATAGGATTTAAATATTATGTGAAAATTCAAAAATGGTAATGGCGACTATCTAATGATTGTGCGTTTGTTCTTTTGCACATTATTCTTCAAGTTGATTGGGATGTCTTTTTAAAACTGATAGCGCGAGTTGAATGAAATGGTTTGCACACCAGTCTTTCGTATATACAAAATAAAAATAAATAAATAAATAAAACTATATAGATTATATACCTAGGTGACAATCTTCCAAGACAGCCATTCTCACATACAAGAATTTGTTGAAAACCTGACTGCCAAACCGCCATATCTTCAAAACTATCAAACTAAAATTCAGTCATTAATCAAAACCAACCCAGATTTTTCCGGGAAAATTTTCATTAAAAGTTCAAAATTCCCACACAATTTTTAAAGCATATTCTAATTCAAGTTATAATTTGACACTACCCTTGATCCATATTCCAAACAAACATGCCTTTAATTAAAAGCCAAAAAACCGGTCTCATTTTTTTTTTTTCAGTTTCCATTAACAAAAACACCACCACCATTACCATCTCCCAAAAAAAATCACAACCCACTTTATATATCAAATACACAAATCAACATTATCCCCTTTCCCATTTGGTAAATACATAATTTCAATCGTTTTCCCACCAAACACATTCACGTTCACATTCACATCACATTGAAAAACAAACATTTCAGTCTTTTGTGTTAAAACAAATTCAATCTCGTGTCACTGTATGTAATTTCCTATCTGTATGTAATGTGGCTTGCAGGGAAGCTTTTTAATGTTCTTAGGAGTTAGGACCATTTGTACTCTTTGTTTCCATGTCATTGTAGTGTCAAAACATCCTTTGTTTTAAGTCATTGAAATGAAATTGCAGCCCAGTTTGGAATTCTCATTTGTTACTTTGGTTGAAGTTGTTGTAATGTAATTAGGCTTAACTAGTAAGTTGTCCGTGCAATGCACAGATAATGTTATAATGTTTTATTTAAATTTGATTTTAGAAAATATTATACATATATTATAGCATATTTATTAAAAACGTTGTTAGTAATGAGTTTATCATAAAAAGTAATAATTATAAATTGCACACATATATCTATTAGGGTAAAATACTATTTTGGTTCCTAAATTTTACTAAAAGTTTGTTTTTTGTTTCTAAACTAAAGAGTTTTTTTAATAGTATAGAGACAAAAATAAGGATGAAAAAGAAACTTTTTCAATAATTTAGGGATGAAAAACAAACTTTTAGTAAAGTTTAATGAGATAAATAAAACGTTTTCAATAGTGCGGGACGAAATATGAACATCTTAAAGTTTAGAGGTGAAAAACAAACTTTTGGTAAGGTTTAGGGATCAAAATAGTATTTTACTCTATCTATTATAATTATTTTGTTTAAGTAATGAGCAATAATTAAAACAATTTTGGAGTAATATTATATAATAAAAGTTGATAAAAGCATATTAATTCATTCTATATTATTGATATTTATTATGTGATGTAATAAAAAGCTTCATTGCAAATTTTTTTTTTTTTTTTTTAGGTTAAAAAAAAAAAAAAAAAAAACTACATAGATTATATACCATTTTTATGAGTAGGTGACAATCTTCCAAGAAAGCCATTCTCACACACAAGAATTTGTTGAAAACTTGATTGCCAAACCGCCATCTCTTCAAAAATATCAAACTAAAATTCAGTCATTAATCAAAACCAATCCAGATTTTTCCGGGAAATTTTTCATTAAAAGTTCAAAATTCCCAAGCATGTTCTAATTCAAGTTATAATCTCACACTACCCTTGATCCATTTTCCAAACAAACATGCCTCAAATAAAAAGCCAAGAAATCAGTCTCATTTTTTTTTTAAGTTTCCATTAGCAAAAACACCACCACGAATACCATCTCCCCCAAAAAATAATCACAACCCACTTTATATATCAAACACACCAATCAACATTATCTCATTTCCCGTTTGGTGAATACATAACTTCAATCGTTTTCCCACCAAACACATTCACATTCACATTCACATCCCATTGAAAAACAAACAACCAATCATTCCAAACGATTCCCAGAACCAACAAATTTCATTAAATTTCTCTACCAAACGTTACAAAACTATAGTTTTGCTTTGCCAAACAGAAACTAACAAAAACATGAAATTCAAGAACTAGTAAACTTGGTGACAGCCTTGGTTCCTTCAGAGACAGCGTGCTTAGCCAACTCACCAGGCAACACCAAACGCACCGCAGTCTGAATCTCCCGAGACGTGATCGTGGGCTTCTTGTTGTACCGAGCCAATCGCGACGACTCCTGGGCGAGCTTCTCGAAGATATCGTTGATGAAGCTGTTCATGATCCCCATAGCCTTGCTCGAAATCCCAATATCTGGGTGAACCTGTTTGAGAACCTTGAAGAGGTAGATCTTGTATGTCTCGATGCTCTTCTTCACCTTCTTCTTCTTCTTCAAATCGCTACCGCCTTCCTTCGAGATCTTCTTCTCGGCCTTCGCCGGAGCTTTCTCCGCTGCCACTGGCTTCTTCTCCGCTGGCTTCTTCTCTGCCTTTGTGGGTGCCATTGATTTTTGAGAGAGAGTGAAAATTCTAGAGAGAGAAATAGAGAGAGATTCGGATTGTGAGAATAACTTGCGATGAAAAAAATGTGATGAAGAGGTTGGTGGGTTTGGGAGAGTTTATATAGGGAGGCGGAGTAGGCTCTTATTGGAGGATAGGGTTTTCACGCGGATCGATGACGTGGCGTTTTCTTGATCTGTATGGACGGTGGGGATTTCGTCTTTCACTCTTTGTGGAGTCGTAATCTCGCGGATTCGGATTGCGGTTACTGCTGTACGGTTTATCCATTGACTACGGTAATTTCCAAATTATTTTAAAATAAAAAAATTTCTTAAGTCTTTCAAGGGATGGGGAAAGTTAAAAGAAATGTTTCATAAAGGATTTTAATCCAACTGAAAGGTCACCAAAATAATATATATTCATTTCAAGTCTCTCTTTTATTTGTTTGTTGTTGTAAAACATTTTATAGAACACATGTACGGTTAAGTAATTTTGAATGACATGAGTGTGTATCAAAAATTACCTCCACATCAATATATTAAAACTTGTTTTTGACGTTAAAAATAAATGCATGGGATATCTAAATATTTTTATAAATATTAACTTTGTTATCCAGTACTTGAAGTATCATATAAAAAAGAAAAAAGAAAAGATAAATCACTCCACAATCCATACTCTAAATACTAATATGGTAGAATTTATAAAATTAAATGAATTATTATATTTTAAATGTTTTTAAAAAAGTAAATTTTTTTTTTTTACCTAGTACTTGATTTTTTAAAAGTAAAGTACCATACAAACAAAAAAAGAAAGAAAAGAAAAGATAAAGATAAATCACTACATAATCCATACTCTAAATACTAATTATTATATCAAATATTTATAATTCACATAATAATATAAAATTTACCCAAAAAAAAAAAGTGAAAAAAGAAACTTACACAGTACTTGATTTTTTGAAAGTAAAGTACTGTACAAAAAGGATAAAAAAAAAAAAGGATAAAAATAATTCACTCCACATTTCACACTTTAAATACTAATTACTATCTTCAATATTTATAATCCACTTAATAATATAAAATTTACAAAAGAAAAAAAAAATTATCCAATACTTGATTTTTTGAAAGTAAAGTGCCACACAAAATAAAAAAATAAAAAATAAAAGATAAATCACTCCACATTTCACCATCTAAATACTAATTACTATCTTAAATATGGGTAATTCTACTGTACACTCCATTTTTTCAATTTGAGTTTATCTATTGTTAGTGAAATTACACAGGAATGGATTTTTAAGAAACTAAAATTTAGGATTTAAAATAGAGTAAACTACTGAGTTTAATGTGTTCTAGTTTTTTGGAAAAAAATTTCAAACATTCATGAGAGATATTTAAATAAAGAGTGCTAATTTTTAGGAAAATATTTCTTTGGTAGTTTTTTTTTTTTTTTAATTTTTTTAATTATAATTTTAACCCTATTTTTTATTTTTTAAGAATAAAAATTATCTAATTAGCTTAAGGGTATTTTTGACATTTTCTGAAAGCATAACTGACTTTATGAATCTTTTTAATATATAGAGATTATACATCTATATAATAACTAATAGCCGAAACCTCTGACTTTTTTGTTGATCACTTCTTATTGTGCCACATGGCGACATAAATTTTTGCCACATTTACTTAAACATTATTTGGAGTATCAACTAATTGATGAGGTGAAAAAAAAAAATATGTGTACATCATTTAATAAAAGGTTAATTTAATGAATTTTTTAGTAAAAGATTTAATTTATTACAAGGCCAGAGTGAAAGGGTTAATTGCTCAAAATAAAAGTGTATAAGAACCAAATTAACACTAACTTTTTGTTTTGACTTTTTTTTTTTTTTTCGATTTCAAGCCACATGGTATATTTTTATTTGTCACCCTATGCAAACTCAAATACTATGTTATAAAATATGGGTTTCATTTATTTATTTTTTTTAGAAAGAAATATTTTATTAATACCAACAAAACATCGAAGGGGACAAACTCCTCAACTAGGGAGTTGTTCCTCTAAGATAATTTTTACAATAGCATAAGAAACAGACATAACATCAAGATACCCTAACCAAGAAAATTTAAAGACCACTTAGAGTATTAGTATTAATGGAACTAAAATTTATAGCTTTTAGCATCACAAAAATTCACTTTATCTATTTTAACACATCCACATCAATTTTAACATACCCAACATGAATGACTCTATTTTTTTACCATTTCGATTAAAATAGTATAAAGAACTCATTAAAAAAAAAAATCCATAAAAACCTTTGCAACCAACTACAACCACCCCCACCACCACCACTGTGGCAACCACAGCCTATGAAAAAAAAAAAAAAAATCACAACCCATGACATCGCCACCACCAACTGCAACCCTCCATCTCAACCATAACCCATTGCCATAACCAAATCCACAAAACCCATAGTCAAAATCAATGAAACTCACAACCAAAGCCGAATAATACACAAACCTAAAACCCAGCCAAATCTGAAGAAAGGGACTGAGTTGTAATTTCCAGTAGTGTAATTATGTAAACTTTCCAGATTTCTCAAAGCATTTACACAATTTTTAACTCCCCTTATTGTTCTCTGAAAATTATAAATACCCACCACAACAGTTTGCCCAATTTAACACCTCTACTTTTACTTGGAGAGGAGTAGTTTTAACCTTTTTTGAGTGAGCAAAAACCAGCATCCCTCTACTATAAGAACAATTTGTCCCCATTGCAGCATCAACATTTACTTTAACTCAACCGTTAAATATGGGTGTTGGACAAAGCCAAATGAAACTAAGTTATATAACTATGTTTTCATCATCTAGAACTCAAAAAACGTAGGCCACATTGAAAAACAAGTTGTTTAAATAGATTTTTGAGTTGAGTTTCCATAACTCAAAACTCAAAATTTTGAGTTTGAGTTACGGAAACGAAAAACAAAATTCAACTGTTTTTGAGTTAAGTGTTTCAATGGCATAATTATAAATAACTTAGTCTAATGGGACTCACGTCAGTGTATTGTCAAATCATAATAGTGTGAGACCGTTGGCCACCTTCTCTTTATTCTTTATTTAATTTTATTTTAAAATTTACAAGCAGCTCTTTACTCTTACACCCATCACATACCACACCCACACCCACCTTCTTCTCATTTTATCAATTTTGAGTTTTAGAAAAGAGATATATGCACCCAAGATATGAAACCAAACAAGTATTTTCTAGAATGAGTGAAAAAGTAAAGTTAGAGATATGAATTATGGGAATTGAGTTTGATTTATGAGATTTGAATTATGAAATTTGTGTTATAGATGATGCTCAAACCAAACAGCCCAATGCTTGGTCACACAGGTTGGGCACTTTTGCTAAATTATGGGTCTCTCATGGATCAGGCTTTGCAATCCTTGGATTTTTCTTCACGATATGACCTTTATGACCAATGGACTTTACTTCACGATGTGGGATTTGAGATCAGATAGGAGTATTTTCTCTTCCTTCATGAGTTGGGCTCATGGCTCGTCTTCTTTTGCTTCACGATCCATCTCCTTGCTTCGGAAGTATGCCTCATGAGTCATGACCCACGAGCTTTTGCCATATAATATGCTCATATCATATTTTCTCTCTACGTGGATTTGGCCCACGATAATAGCCTTAATTTACACAAAATAATCATTTATGTGGAAATTGGAAAATGCCCAAATCCGAGTCATTTACCAAACAAAATAAACCATTGGACTAATCAAGTAACAATATCTTCTACCAATATCTTATCTCTATATCTCTATTTATATCTATATCTATATAATTAATAACAGAATTTTATGTTTAGTTCTCAATATTTTGTGTACTAAAATACTTTCACACAAATTCTTAAGCTCTCTAAAATACCCCTATCTTTTAGTTAAATAATCTTAAATTATAAAACACAAACTAATTAAAAGAGTAATTTATTATTTCTAAGTTTTAAGCTTTTTCCTTTATCTTTTTCATTCAGCCTAAAACTTAGGACACTACCTCTATCTCATTTTTAAATATTATTCCACGTTACCTTTTTTTTTTTTTTTTTTTTAAGATTATTTATATATCACTTTTAAACATTATAACAACTACAACCACCCCCACCACCACCACTATGGCAACCACAGCCTATGGAAAAAAAAAAAAAAAAAAAAAATCACAACCCATGACATTGCCGCCACCAACTGCAACCCACCATCTCAACCATAACCCATTGCCATAACCAAATCCACAAAACCCATAGTCAAAATCAACGAAACTCACAACCAAAGCCGAATAATACACAAACCTAAAACCCAGCCAAATTTGAAGAAAGGGACTGAGTTGTAATTTCCAGTAGTGTAATCATGTTAGCTTTCTAGATTTCTCAAAGCATTTACACAATTTTTTAACTCCCCTTACTGTTCTCTGAAAATTATAAATACCCACCACAACGGTTTGCCCAATTTAATACCTCTGCTTTTACATGGAGAGGAGTAGTTTTAACCTTTGAGTGAGCAAAAACCAGCATCCCTCTACTATAAGAACAATTTGTCCCCATTGCAGCATCAACATTTACTTTAACTCAACCGTTAAATATGGGTGTTGGACAAAGCCAAATGAAACTAAGTTATATAACTATGTTTTCATCATCCAGAACTCAAAAAACGTAGGCCACATTGAAAAACAAGTTGTTTAAATAGATTTTTGAGTTGAGTTTCCATAACTCAAAACTCAAATTTTGAATTTGAGTTACGGAAACGAAAAACAAAATTCAACTGTTTTTGAGTTTTGAGTTAAGTGATTCAATGGCATAATTATAAATAACTTAGTCTAATGGGACTCACGTCAGTGTATTGTCAAATCATAATAGTGTGAGACCGTTGGGCACCTTCTCTTTATTCTTTATTTAATTTTATTTTTAAAATTTTCAAGCAGCTCTTTACTCTTACACCCACACCCACCTTCTTCTCATTTTATCAATTTTGAGTTTTAGAAAAGAGATATATGCACCCAAGATATGAAACCAAACAAGTATTTTCTAGAATGAGTGAAAAAAGTAAAGTTAGAGATATGAATTATGAGAATTGAGTTTGATTTATGAGATTTGAATTATGAAATTTGTGTTATAGGTGATGCTCAAACCAAACAGCCCAATGCTTGGTCACACAGGTTGGGCACTTTTGCTAAATTATGGGTCTCTCATGGATCAGGCTTTGCAATCCTTGGATTTTTCTTCACGATATGACCTTTATGACCAACGGACTTTACTTCACGATGTGGGATTTGAGATCAGATAGGAGTATTTTCTCTTCCTTCATGAGTTGGGCTCATGGCTCGTCTTCTTTTGCTTCACGATCCATCTCCTTGCTTCGGAAGTATGCCTCATGAGTCATGACCCACGAGCTTTTGCCATATAATATGCTCATATCATATTTTCTCTCTACGTGGATTTGGCCCACGATAATAGCCTTAATTTACACAAAATAATCATTTATGTGGAAATTGGAAAATGCCCAAATCCGCGTCATTTACCAAACAAAACAAACCATTGGACTAATCAAGTAACAATATCTTATACCAATATCTTATATCTATATCTCTATTTATATCTATATCTCTATTTATATCTATATCTATATAATTAATAACAGAATTTTATGTTTAGTCCTCAATATTTTGTGTACTAAAATATTTTTACACAAATTCTTAAACTCTCTAAAATACCCCTATCTTTTACTTAAATAATCTTAAATTATAAAACACAAACTAGTTAAAAGAGTAATTTACTATTTCTAAGTTTTAAGCTTTTTCTTTTATCTTTTCCATTCAGCCTAAAACTTAGGACACTACCTCTATCTCATTTTTAAACATTATTCCACGTTACCTTATCTCTTTCTTTTTTTTTTTTTTTTTAAGATTATTTATATATCACTTTTAAACATTATAACACTACGTGCAAAAATTAAATAAATAAAAAAGTGTATTGCATGGGCAAAATGAGTGTGATGAGTCTAGTTGTGCAAATAAGCCATTTGGGGCATAGTGGGTGAAAATTTATTGATGCCCACTCTATCTGCAAGCCATAATACTTGGGGCAAGTTTGGTAAACTATAATAAATGTTTAAATGTAGTAGTTATTCTTGAGGAATAGTTATTAGATTGTTTGGTTGTGGATTTATTATGGGGGAGGGAAAAAACAGACAAGCCATGTTCCATTACTTCCATATAAATTTTGAAAAACACAATCAGAATGAAATTTTGAAATTTTGACCCTACTAGGACAAAGTAAGCAAGCAGACACTTTGGAACCAAAGGAAACCAACTGTGAACATGTAATTACCAACCTGCTCTGCCTGGCAGACTTAAACTTACAGCTGAGAAGAAATTTAGCAGATTGATGCAAATATTCGTTCTGCTAGATAAAAAAGCTACTTTAACAAAAGTATGTCTCAGGTCTTTGCTGTCATATATGTATTTGAAGTCCAAATAGAGAGCACATAAAAGACCCAGATGAAAACTTGAAACTGCATTGAACATCATGTGCGGAATGATAAGCATTAACTTCAGTCTCCAAATAGCATTGTGGATGACAGGATGAGACACTGAGTGCACCTTCCTTCTTTAAAATCCAAAATTTCTTATGCTATGAGTGAAAACTTGGCTAAAACCTGTCAGTTCAGAGAAGGGAGGAAAATCAAAGAAAAAACAAAAAAGAAGAGGGAGAATGAATGAACAAACAAATGAATGAATAGAAACATCATTCATTCAAAAATGCATGGAAGGCATATTTAAAGAATAATAACATAAGAAAATCAAACAAAGCACGGTAAAATATCATTTTATTTCCTTTACCAATAAATGGATAAACAAACCATGAATTATGATGTAGTATATATTACATAGCGAATACAGTAATTCAGAAGAAGGTTTGAGAAACTCATGCAAGTAACCTTATGCTTTGGTGCTGAACAGTAGCATGTCTCAAACATGAGACGACATGCAAAGTAAAGTCAATAGAATAATCAATTTCATAAATAAATATGCTTCACAAAGATATCATGAAGACATTTATATGATAACATAAAACTGACATGGAAGATGAACAAATTCAACTAAAGCCATGCATAATTTTGAATGAAGTACAACCAAATGGAATTCGCACCTCTCCTTTGATGTTAAAAACATTTCAAGTCATTAAGCTATCATGGAGAAAAACACAGAAACAGGGCCTTATACATACTAGGAACAAAGCCCTGATGACCTAAATTAGAATCCCATATAAATTAGACCTTGTCATTCTGCCATAATATGTCACATTTTTATAAATGTCAGTCACATATGCATTTGCTTGAATCCAATTAAGACCAAACCTTGAATAAACAAATAAATTAGAGTAGACCTCAAAATAAGTACGAGCATTTGGTTGAATTGGAAAGTCAGCCAAAGTAGGCTAGGCACTTGAGATCTAGCCTGGTCCGCCAATTCATCCAAAACCAGGTAGATTACCAAGTTATGGGCTGCAGATGGGTGAATCACCTAGACCATCAAGAAAACCCCAACTTTATCTCTAAATCTCTGTGTTCTCAAACCAGGTTTCTTGTTCCTTGATAAGTTCCAAATAGTTTTGTTGGTAAAATAGGATTTTGGGTCAAATGCAAAAGCATCCTCCAAATCGTCTAATTTGACATTAGAATCCCCTGAACTTTGAGAATTACCAAAATTGATCATTCTATCTAAATTTTCATCTCTGTGTGTGTGTTCTGAACTGTTTATAGCCTCCCACTCCTACCTCTATAGACAACATCCTAAAGAAGGCTGCAACGACCAATCACTTGTAAGCCATAGAAGATTTCAGGAAACCACCAGACAGGCTTTGATTCTGACATTATACTGTGCCTACATATTAAGGTAACTGGTCTTGTGCCTTCCTTGCATGAAAATTAGGTAACTCAGAATCCTTGCCTATTTCCTTTGTGAGCAATGGTTTTCCTTTTATAGTCATGTCCTAATGCTAAACTCAATGCCATCAGAGTTGGAAAATGTTATGGCAATTTAGCAATACTTCTAAATCCCCAATCCCCCACCCCCGCTTCTCTCTCTCCTGCCCTGGCGGCCACTGTCACCAAATTCTTCTTTATTCAACATATCTTTCACTATATAAGCAAATATTTGGTTCTTTAAAGCCTGGAGTTGGTTAAACCCTAGGTGACTTATCCATAATCACCAAGGATACTGTGGCTTTCTAGAAATAATATTTTGCTTTACACTTTAAACATTGATAGATCTATGTCAGCAGGTGTTTCCCGTGGAGATAGTTGGCTTTCATCAACCACCACAGACTTCTTTGTTACAGTGCCAAAAATCCCATAGATCTGATCATGTACATAATTTACTCTTGAGGCTTCAACCTTGTCAAACACCACTCCATTTATTAAGTATGCAAATCCCAGCAAATCACTAGCTAATACAACAAAACATTAACAAAGAACAGATTGAGTGAACGCCTTAGCTTGATATCCTACAACTGATGAATGATAAATTATTTCCTCAAAAAACTAACAGAAGTATGTAAATATCTAGTTAACTCCAATAAGCAATAATCATAAATACCAATGACATGGCTAATCAGCTACATGACTCTTATGCACCATTCTTTGCCAGCACAAACAATGGTAATTAGAGAAAAATCACAATTCCAATGGACATCAAATCACAATTACACTAGTATCCAGTTGGCATTAGCTTGTCTAATGCTACTTCAATTTCCAAAGGCAAAGACCATAGGGTGAATATTCCCTTCCTTTCATCAATCTATTTCACATACGCTACTCATACATTTGGAGCAAAATCATCCATTGTGCTTGGAACTACAAATGCTTTTTTTTTTTTAATAGATACGATTCATACGAATACGTATCGTATTCTCAACCTAAGGCATCCCCTCCATGATAATTGACACCAATTGGTTTTTGGTATAGGTGAGGTTTGAACACTATATGTCTTGCTCGACGACAGATTTTATCAATTAGGTTAACTAGAACCCACTGGAATTGCAAATACATGTGAATACTACAAAAAGATTAAAGGCCCTATGACAACCATCACATCAACACACACCCCAACCATAACCCCATTGGCACATGCACCGTAGCCACCCAATCATCAACATCATCCCCACAAACACCAAATGATATTAACTGCTGTCAGCAAAAATCTGCAGAATCACCCAAAATCCTATCTCTTCATTGCATCCATTTCCAGTACTGCCACACTGCTATGTTCCACCAAACCCAACATTTCTTTACCAAAATATCTGATCGATACTGATAACATTTCTTTTCTGATAACACTGTATAAAGCCTATTTTTCATTATCATTCATTGCAGCTTCAAAAAACTAAACATAGGTAGCTTTATCAAGTTACAAAAAGTGCAAACAGCAAGTAGGTTCTCATTTTTAACACCCAAAACAACATCATCACTAAACTAAACCAACCAAACACAAAACCAAGAAAATCCCAAAACAGCTTATACAATAAGAAACACAAGATAAGAAAAATGAAAAGGGATTTTCTCATATAAACCTTGGAGAACCAGCATTGATATTCCGATGAAGAATTCGAGCCCCGCCCGAATCGCCACCATCAATCAACTCTCTTAGCCCCAAGTTCCCAACCTTCTCTTCCTTCTCCTCCTCTTTTTCTTTCTCTTTCTCTTTCTCTTCATCAACACCACGCGACTTAACCAACAACCTCTCGAAGTAATTCCCATATATATACTCAGGCGTGTACCCATTTTCTTCATCGAAAAGCATTATATGCCCATGCCACTCCCATACCCGGTAATCCGAACCCGTTTCCTCGTGAAACCCGACACAAATGTGGTGCTCACCGATAGTCACGGCCTGACCCGAGTTGGGTTTCAGAGAATCGGTCTTGCCACTAAGGATGACCCGGACGATTTCCTTCTCGAGCTTGGATTCTTCTTTGGCGAGCTGGGTTTTGCTATTACCATTCTCACCGTCGTCTTCGTCGTCATCGTTGTCGTCGGAGAAATTGGCGGCTTCGAAGAGGAGGTCTTCGAGGGATTGAGAGTGGAAAGGGTTGGCGGTGGTTGTGGCGGTTGGAGGGCGGATTTGGAGGCGACCCATGAGAGTTTGGAGGAGGAGATTGTCGAAGTTGGTGGTGTTGGTGAATGACCCCATGGTGTTTGATATTTGGTCTCTGAGAAAAAAGAGAGTGTTTGATTCTTCTTCCAAAGGGTTTTAGACTTTAGGAGGAAGAGGGTTGAGGGGAGGATGAACCCGTGGGTGGGAGAATGGAGGGTTTATGATTAATATTTTTAGATTTTTGACAGGTTTGGAGATCTATTGGAGACACGTGTAAGCAAAGGATAGATATGAAAAATGGTTGCTGAGTAAGCGTTGGAATTTTGCTGTAGCATCTTTTTTTATCCAAGTTTTTCATAAAAAAGTTTCTAATTTTCTTTTTCATAAAAAGAAAAAAAATCTATATTTGTTTTTTTTGAAAGGTTTTTTTTTTTTTAAAATAACGGTGAAGTCTATGATAATAATATCATCAAGCAAATTGAATTAGAATGTTTCATAAAAACAACCAGCACAAATTCTTACTTCACAAAAAGCCTAAACCAAGCTATGTATAATAAACATCTGAACTCAAAGTGACTCCCTCCATCCACATTATTATCAAGATTTTAAATTATTAAGATTTTTAAGATTCATGTGAAGGATGTCATTTCATATGTGAAAGTAAGAATTTGTGCTGGTTTTTTCTTTTTATTCTAATTCAATTTGTGAAAGTGTATCATAATCATTCTTAGATAACATAATATTTTATATATTGAAGTTTATCAGGTTTATTAGTACCAGGCATATGGTAATCTTTTTAAAAATGAATCTATATTATTTTGTCGATAAAGTGAAATTATTCAAGGTTTCACTATTCGTAACAAAAAAACTATTGCATATTTTTCTTGTTTAATTGGCAGCATTAGGAATTATTGAAAACTTTTACTGTTTATGAATATTTAATATTCATCTTCTAATTTATAAATAAACATTCTCTCCTCTCCCAGTGCGTGTGTTAAAAATACTTAGTATTCTAAAAAATATATATATACTCACACTTTTGAGGGCTATATAAGGATGCTCCTTGGATGTATCATGCATCACCAAAAAAAAAAAAATATATATATATATATATAAATAAAACAAAACTTATGATCACGCTTGTACTCAAAATCATCATCTTTGTAATCTTTCAGAATTTTCATTTCTTGACCCTTTTGTAATATTTTTAAGTATTGAAATGAATTTCAGGATGTGAAATATTATTGAAGATTTTTTTTTTTTTTTTGGGATAATTATTCAAGATAGATTCAAGTAAGTTTCCAAAGAATTATTTTGTACTGCTATTCTTTTTTGTAGCATACTTGTTTCATTATTCTTATTTCTTTGTTATCTTGATTATAGAAATTTTTCTTGAAACATAATGGATTGTAATATGATGTGTTTTCCTAAAGGGACATGAAGTTGAGTTCAACTTGAGTCTACAATTTACAGGAAATCCCTTTTGAAAGTATCTTTCAATGCATCACAAAATTGAAATTTTGGTATTTCTCTTAGAAAAAATGAGAAATAAATTTGAGAATGATAAATAATGAATGATGGTTGACGGTTGTCTTTTTCTTCTTCTTTTTTAATGAAAAATGGCAAAAAAAAAATTTGTCTTTTTCTTTTTGTCTTCTTTTTGCAAATCTTTAAACTTTTTTTTTTTTAACCACGCTAGCTTTTAGCTTTTTGTTATTGATTTAACATAAAAATTATTATTAAAAAAAAAAATCTATAGCCTTTTATTAACATTATGCAAATAAACTACGGAAAATTGTGAGATACTCAAATGATAGTCCCAATAATTAAAGTTTTGGGGATTGAAATTTTGTGAAAGTTTACAAGGTACATTTGGATCATCTCCCCAAGCAGATATTGAGCGTATTTAGAGAATTTGGCATTTTAATTGTGATCATAATTATGAGCATAAATTGCAAATCCGAGCATACCATTCTATTCTTGTTAGACAATTTTTTCTTTAAAACATTGTAAGGGAGGAATTTGAACAAAGAAGATTAGTAATTTTGGGAATTTGAGATTTATTTTTTTATAAAACATTCCGTTGTTCTACTCTTTTCAACTCTTTTTCCCCCTAATAATTCGATGGTACAATCAAGGTTGTCAAAATCGGGATCCTACATAGAATCGTGGGAGGTAGGTAGGATCGTGGATCGTAGGATCGAATCGTGGATCGTAAGATCCTACCTATTTTTAGATTTTAAGCAAAAAAACCTATTGATAGTGACTTTGTATGTTATATAATCACTTAAAATATGAATCCATCCATTAAAAAAAAATTTGAAAATAGAAAAATAAAAACCTTAAAAGCTTTGTCAAAATCATATACACAACACAACAATCTGGAATCAAGCTATCAAAGTACAAATAAATGATAAACTTCTAACTACCAAAACAAATTACCAGAAAGCTTAAAGGCAGCGTTGGGATGGCTCACGGCAACTTCATTGAGAGGGCTAGAGGTGTTGGGTTTTTGACAGAGGATTGAGGAGGCGCTGACTGAGGTGCTAGCATTGAATGTTTCTAAATATTTTAGGTTTTGTTTTTTAAAACATTAAACTTAAGAAACCTCACCATTGAGAGGGCTAAGAGGGGCTGAGTTTTTGACAGAGCACTGTGGAGGTGTGGGACAGAGGTGCTGGTCTACTGGAGCTTAGTGTTTCTAAAATATTTAGGTTTTGAAAACGTTAAACTTAATACTAATTTTTGAGATTTAATGTTAAGATAGGAGTAAATTTGGTTCAATTTATTATTGGGTTTTGATGGGCTTGTGGGTTTAGGACCTTTAGGTGGACCGTGGATTATCATACTAGACTTACCCAAATGACCCAAATGAAGCCCACTTAAAAAAAACAAAAAAAAAAAAAAACAAAAAAAGAAGCTAAATGGTAGGATCGGTAGGATCCCATACGATCTTACGATCCTATACGATCCTACCTACGATCCTAACATTTTTGCGATCCTGCTACGATTTTAATCTTTTTGGTGAGGTGAGATCGTAAAATCGTGCGATTTTACGATCCGGATCGCGATTTTGACAACCTTGGGTACAATAAGGGAAAAAGGATTTAAAAATGCATTCTTCTAATAAAAGTGCCTGTTACAAAACACATGAACAAATCCTCCATGCAAGAGGTAATCAACATTTTCCACTGCCATCAGTTATAACAAATGAATTTCAGACCCTTTGTATTACCTTTATAGAGAGACTCCCTCTAATGTCTACTAAATAAACTTCATACGAGGGAAGAGAACCAAGGTTTGAATACCCTTATAGTTGTAGGCATTAGAGGGAGAGAGACACTCCCTCTAATGTCTGCCAAGTAAAGTTGATACTAGGCAAATACCGGTTTATTCATTTTACAAACCATTGCACCAGTTGTTTAACAAAACACATTTATTTTTTTATAATAAAAAAACTTGTGACAAATCAACTGCATGCTTGAATAATGCCAAGCATCTTACAGAAAACGGTGACAAATGGTGACCAATTGAGGACCCTAAAAAAGAATCATCACAAGAATCAATATACTCTCTAGCCAGACTAATTTTCCCTGCTCCTTTCAGATATTCATTACAACAAAATTCGTTCCGTACTTATCATCATCATCATCATGAAAAAACAATCCATTTAAAGGTTGTAGTATTAGCACACATTCCTGAAACCAATATAAGCAGAGCAGCTACATATAGAGGTTTCTTGTAACAAAGTAAAATCTTATATAACAGCAACTTCATTATAAGTAAGAGCATCACAACCCAAGATGTATGCTTGTACAAACAGCTACCGCCTCAGGCTCTCCACTATGTAGTCTGCATAGAGGTTCCTTCACAAAGAAAGAAATGCAAGAGGTAATCAACATTTTCCACTGCCATCAGTTATAACAAATGAATTTCAGACCCTTTGTATTACCTTTATAGAGAGACTCCCTCTAATGTCTACTAAATAAACTTCATACGAGGGAAGAGAACCAAGGTTTGAATACCCTTATAGTTGTAGGCATTAGAGGGAGAGAGACACTCCCTCTAATGTCTGCCAAGTAAAGTTGATACTAGGCAAATACCGGTTTATTCATTTTACAAACCATTGCACCAGTTGTTTAACAAAACACATTTATTTTTTTATAATAAAAAAACTTGTGACAAATCAACTGCATGCTTGAATAATGCCAAGCATCTTACAGAAAACGGTGACAAATGGTGACCAATTGAGGACCCTAAAAAAGAATCATCACAAGAATCAATATACTCTAGCCAGACTAATTTTCCCTGCTCCTTTCAGATATTCATTACAACAAAATTCGTTCCGTACTTATCATCATCATCATCATGAAAAAACAATCCATTTAAAGGTTGTAGTATTAGCACACATTCCTGAAACCAATATAAGCAGAGCAGCTACATATAGAGGTTTCTTGTAACAAAGTAAAATCTTATATAACAGCAACTTCATTATAAGTAAGAGCATCACAACCCAAGATGTATGCTTGTACAAACAGCTACCGCCTCAGGCTCTCCACTATGTAGTCTGCATAGAGGTTCCTTCACAAAGAAAGAAGATAAATGTAATCAGATGACAAGCATAATAATATACATGCACATATTGGTACTAAAAAGGAATTAGAAAGAAAAAACAATTTAAGATATTCAAGATGAACACCAAAAAGTAATTGTAAAAGCCTGGAACCTGTGTTGTCCAGGGATGGAAGTAGAGCAAAGAAAGTATAAGAAATAGATTTACAAATATGTTTTACAATTAGATCACTTGCCCAAAACTCAAACCGGAATTGGGAATATCTTCTAGATCAAAAATATTGAAGCATTTTCTTCCGTTTTGTGTGTGCGCGCACATGTGTGCATTCATGTGTAAGAGAGACTAATTAAAGAGGAATATCGCTTACATTGAGTACTGGATTGCTTCATAGGCAGCAGAAGCAGGCAGAAAGTCATTAACTGCAACTTCCTTGTTTTCATTTTTCTTGTCTGATTATCGTATTCAGGATCAGTAACATGTCATCCATAGGATTTACACAAAGAAAGGACCATATACGGCATTGGATTATGTTTGCAGATGTTCACAATTATTCTATGCTAAAAACTTACAGTCTTCAAAGAAGCGGCGTATCTCAGCCAAACGATGTGGTGGGAGATCCTTGATATCATTGATGTCTCGGTACTCAGGATCATCAGCACAAACAGCAATTATCTTGTCATCTTTCTCACCCTGTAAAAAATCAAAATTAACACTTGTTTTTTTTAAGGATAAAGACTTTCTTTTGGGTCTCAGATTATTTACCTGATCGATCATAGGCATGAGGCCTATAGCTCTAGCCCGAAGAAAGCATCCAGGAAGAACCGGCTCCTGTCAATATTTGTAAAGCCAAGATATATCAGGCAGGTTTACAACTCTCTACAATTAAACCATTGTTTTGAAGGCCATTTGTGGGGTTCAGTTCATCGGTCATGTTCAATGCTATATACACACATGTACAAACATATATGAACATGACTGTATGTATGTGGATACATGAGACTGTTAAAGTAGACAGGTCTACATAATCTAATCAATGTAAGTTCAAGTCAAGTTTGAATGCCTTGAACAAACAAGGCAATTAGATGACATTAAGTGCTTTCAAGCATACAAGTATAATTCCCAAAAACACATGCACGCAAGGATAAAAAGGAGTGAAATTTTGAAATTTGCAAAGAGAAATGCATACCTGCATAATAACCAAGACATCCATGGGGTCATTGTCCTCACAAAGAGTACGAGGAATGAAACCATAGTTGTGGGGATACACAACAGATGAGTAGAGCACACGATCAACCTGCAAATATATGTACCATTAAGAAATCCACTAACACATATGAGGAGACCAAGGAAAGAGACTTAACTCACATCATTACCTTAATCAATCCAGTTTTCTTGTCAAGTTCATATTTCACCTTGCTTCCTTTCGATATTTCAACTACCTGCATAAATTAGCCATCAACCCATAAAAGATTCTAGTCAAAACGCTGAATGTATAACAATTTTTCACTAAATATCATGTAAAATATTCCCTTGTTCTTCTGAAATGTAATAACAATTCTAACAGCCAAAAGCTGTAACTGTACAGAAAGTAATATAAAACTGCATATTCAAGGAAAAGTGCAAGATGGTATTTTCTGGGGCAGATTATTTAAAGGAAAAAAAAAAAAACCAACGACATTACAGTTCTAGAAAATTATAGATTTAGTCTGACTTGTCTAAACAAGTTACTTCTTCCAATTCCATAGTCATGAATGAACAGTTTTCTTTAGATAAGATAGCTAAATTTTGCAGATTATGTCATACAGTGCTGCACAGAACAATGGCACAAATACAAAGGACATATCTTTATATGTTGATTTGCAAACCACCCCAAGATTACATGACAGGAACCACATCCACAAATCACATGGCAGGAGCTGCAAATTTGTGGCTAATGTGGCTCCAAGGTTTAGTGCATTTTTAGAGTATCCAATTCAGTACTAGTTAAAAAAAGCTTCTCTAATAATGAGAGATTAAAATTACAGGGTATTAATAGTTTGGACTAAAATCCAATAATATCTAGCAACCTAAGTATGATGTATTCACTTTCTCTTTTTTTGTAAGTTCTTTCTGACACTTTCCTAACAAACAAGTGGCCCCAGAAGTTACGCAGCATTCATATGTTTGACCATACAATTCTTGGTCCACTTTGCAAAGTTTCCTCAGAACCTAGGGGGCCATATGATTTGTTTAGAAAAAAGGAACTCCCATTCTAAACATGAACAGATTGCATTTGATGTTCCGAAACATAGGTGATATAGCGTGTCGGTAATAACCAGACTGGTTTGTCCAACTTTTTGGTTATGGCTAGATCTGTGTAGAATATATGATAATCATAAATCACTATTTACACATGCAAACTTTAGAATCAGTACTAAAGCAATCACAAGCCAGAACAAATTATACAACGAGTAAATGAACAAATGATGGTAATGGTTCAGTATTCTTACAGTGTTGAACACGGTTGGAGCTCCAGGTCCTGCTCGAAACAAAAATATAGGTTTGCCACATTGGTTAGTGACAAAAAATAACAATTAAGCATTAACTGCAAACGGTTTACACTATGACATTGCATACCTATCTCAAGATCATGCCAAGGGTGAGCAGCAACAGACCTCCTTGTCATGGATGAAAGAATCCTCTCATTAAGAGGAGCATGTGGGGCGTAATGAGCATCATGGTTTTTGTTCGGGGTTTCAATTGGTGGAACCATGACTGCAGGCTGAAAGTGCATACAGAGATATTTCAAAAAACACAGCTAGTACTTTTGTCACAAACCCAATAAATAATGTATCTTCAAGCAACAATTTCTCAAACTAAATCAAAACGAGAAATCTTCATTCAGTTCTGCTCACATTATACGCAACTTTCTGATTAGTCGTATTTGGAATTAGCAATATAAAGAGACGCTTAATTGTGTCTCATAAAGACATTTGTACCAAAAAAAGATACCCATTTATCAACTTTTTATGTTTAAATTATAAGGGTCCCAATTACTAAACCAAACGTCAACTACAAGATTACAATATGAAACGATAACGTTTATTAGACCTTTACCGTGTCAACTAAAAGTAACATCAACCAGAAGCTACCATTAAAAACTATTAAAAAAAAAAAAAAAAAAAAAACCAAGATTTTTTTTATTAAAAATTAAAAATTAAAAATCTTCTACAAAGACAAGCACAAACATGACAGAAACAGTTCCGGCTTTGAAATTCGTCAAAGATTTTGGCCTTATTGCACAGNAAATCAGACAAATTTGAATTAATAAATTCCCTAAGCTTCTCGATCCAAATAGATACTGAGGTGAATATCTGATTAGAAGAAAAAAAAAATTTCAGTTTCTTCGTACTTAAAAAAAACGCACAGACAAAACAATTTCATTTTGAAACGTATCAGAAAAAATGAACTGTAAGGAAAATAAATTCATCCACAAAATCAGTCTCAGATCTGCCAAAAATGGCTAACAAAGATTCATCAAGAGCTTCCTTCAACAATCGCAAGGATATAAAAGTAAAGATACCTGTTAAAAAATCAAAACAAAGATTCGGAAAAATCAAAAAGCAAATCCACTCGTTCTTTCTTTGGTGATAAGAAACGCTCACACAATAACACACAAAACCACTGTTGCATGCATCACACGCAACGAAAAAAAAAGAAAAAAAAAAAGGAAAAAAATTGGATCCACGAGACAACGACCAAATCAAAAAGCAAAAGCAAGAGCATGAGCATGAATTTTACAGCAAAAAAGGCCGATCTGTGAAACGTACCTCCACTATTTCAACTGTTAACTGAGGATCCAGCTCGCACAAATGAAGCTTCGAGAAAAGGCACAGATCTCGACGAAAATGGATAGAGAAAGAGAAAGAGAGAATGGGAAATAAAAGATGCAAAGACCTAGAAAATGGGAATAGCGTTTAAGTAGAGAAAGAAAGAAAGAAAGAGCTGTGCGGTAGGCGTTCCCGCTCTCGTTTCTGTTTCCCCATTTAAAGGGACCTAAATGGAAAAAGACAAATAAATAAAAAGAAAAAAAGAGAAAAGGAAAATTCTTACGTTTCATCAAACAGTGAAATGCTTATGGAATCCGTATATTCTGCGGAAAAACGAAGGTATCGTGGCACCAGCTGTTAGAAGACGGTGGGGGGTACGTGTCGTTTTTTTATTGGGTTTTAGACTTTGGCTGGGTCCCACTTAGTTCCTAACGGTCGTGCGGTGCAGTCTTGGTCCGCTGCGTTATCGTTAGGCTGGACGTTGGGAAGTCTATCGTCTCGGTTACCGTTTATTTTTGAAACCGAAAAAAAAAAATATATATATATATATATATGGTAATGGTAGTACCTTACATTGATTGTGTTTGGTGATGGGGATGAAGTGTGAGTCAGTGCACCCCATTCGCTGTGGGGTTTCGGTTATTGTGCAGCTGTATTGTTGACACGTTAGCTTGAATCTGCAGCATACTATGTGGCAGCGACTCATTGACACGTTGGACCTCGTATGCGTTATCCACTCGCGTAGAGAATAATTTGCATTTTTTGTAATTTCGGGCAACTATATTTTATTCAGAGGTAAGACAAAGAGAAATATAGATTAGTTTCTTTTGTGGAACTTTAGATATACTTCTATGTTAGAACCAGATTTTCTCTTGGTTTATATGATAAAAATGATGCTAAAATCGATTCAAGCAAAAAGTTTATAGATTAAATTTTGCTGCCAAATGGACACTTATTTCTTTCTTTTTCTTTTTCTTTTTTCCTTCTCAAAATTTTTTTCCCTTTTTTGGGAGGGACTCAAAACTTAAAAAAAGCATACAGAAAAAGTGTCATATCAATTATACATATAATTTTGATAATTTAAAACTATATATATATATATATATATATATTTTGATACCGTAGATTTTAATTGATGGCCATTGACATTATAATTATTTGTTACTATTTTGCCAAAACATCAATTGATTTTTTTATGTAAATAGAATTCAAAATCACATTTCTTATTCTATTGTAGAAATTTTACCATTTAAACTAAATAAAACCCCTACGTGTTTAAAATTGCTTAGTCAATTGTAGGTAAAAATAAAATAAAAAACTGACAACTGACTTAGCAACTTTAAACATTTAATTTTTTCAAACAGAAGCCACATATTTAAAAGATAGTTTTAACTTATGGCATTCACTCTTAATATTTTTTTTTTTTCATCAACTAATTGGTTTTTTTTTTTTTTTTTTTTTTTTTTTTGTAAGTTAAGATCAACCTCAGATCTTTTATTCAATGCAGTGGCGGCTTCAAGATTTTTTTCTAGGGGGGTCAATAGTATCGAAGTTAGACATTTGTTGTGGAAGGAGTAAAACATAAAATGATTATTATTTTTTGTATATACAACTTTCATATTATATAAAATAATCTAAAATAGTATTCTAAATTCAATTTAGTATACAAATTGTATTGTACAATAGCCTAAAAAATTATTAACAGTTTAAAGATTGATAAGACTACAACCATTTAATGCATAAATAAATATAATTAAATAACTAATTAAACATTTTTGTCAAATAAATAATAATTTATTATATTTATATGTACTAACAATAAAAAAAAAAAATGATAAAAAAGAATAGTAACACACATAAGATTTGGTCTGGGAGTAAATGCAAAACTAAGTGTGGGTTTGGATCAAAGTCTACGTTTTAAGTCTGCGTTTTCCCCTTTTCTTTTCTTTTTTCTTTTTTTTTTTTTCTCACGTTTCAAGGAGTAATGCGACTACTGTTCATGAACAGTAGCCGCAAATGTTGACTTTTCAACCGTGAATAGTGCATCCGTGCACTGTTCACGAACCCACAAATATCATTTTTCAGCCACTTTTTCATTAAAAATGGGTCTCACGGTACTATTCACACATTTAAATTTTATTTTGCTACAGTATCTTCAGTTTTCAGTTTCAGCAAAATAAGTTCTATCCAAACGGACCCTAAGAAAAAAAAATAGTATTTGATATAAGTTTTTACTTTTGAAGTGTATGACTTTTTAACAATACACATGGTCATTCTCTTGGAATTGAAGCAAGCACTAAAAAACTTATTGGACTTAGAAATATATAAAGCACTTATCAACCTACTTGATTAGATAGAAAGAAATTATAGAAGGGAGAAAGAGTGATAAAGAGAATGAGGAAAAAAGTAAACCACTAGAATGGTTCTTCCTTACTTTGGGGCCAGTAGAACTAGTGCCAAGCGAACCTTGGCATTTACCTATAACCAACGAAAAATAATGTCAACATTTTGCACTACCCGCACAAAATGAAATAATGCTTGTTCATCCGGCAAGAATGAGGGACTTCCCTTACTCGAGCTCCTAATACCCACGGAGTCTGTTGCCCACAAACCCAGTTCTACTTGTATCACCACGTGCATCACAAGTAAGCCAATCATAAAGTCCTCAAGAACAGGAAAGCTGACCAAAAGACTATTCCATAACAGACTCTTGTTGCCGAATTAAGGAGGTTCTTAGGAGTTTCTTGTTCATCCACCACGTTAATTTTTCCTTCTTTTATGAAATATTGGATTTTTTGCTTCAATTCAANGAGTAAAACATAAAATGATTATTATTTTTTGTATATACAACTTTCATATTATATAAAATAATCTAAAATAGTATTCTAAATTCAATTTAGTATACAAATTGTATTGTACAATAGCCTAAAAAATTATTAACAGTTTAAAGATTGATAAGACTACAACCATTTAATGCATAAATAAATATAATTAAATAACTAATTAAACATTTTTGTCAAATAAATAATAATTTATTATATTTATATGTACTAACAATAAAAAAAAAATGATAAAAAAGAATAGTAACACACATAAGATTTGGTCTGGGAGTAAATGAAAACTAAGTGTGGGTTTGGATCAAAGTCTACGTTTTAAGTCTGCGTTTTCCCCTTTTCTTTTCTTTTTTCTTTTTTTTTTTTTCTCACGTTTCAAGGAGTAATGCGACTACTGTTCATGAACAGTAGCCGCAAATGTTGACTTTTCAACCGAATAGTGCATCCGTGCACTGTTCAGAACCCACAAATATCATTTTCAGCCACTTTTTCATTAAAAATGGTCTCACGGTACTATTCACACATTTAAATTTATTTTGCTACAGTTCTTCAGTTTTCAGTTTCAGCAAAATAAGTTCTATCCAAACGACCCTAAGAAAAAAAAATAGTATTTGATATAAGTTTTTCTTTTGAAGTGTAGACTTTTTAACATACACATGGTCATTCTCTTGGAATTGGAAGCAAGCACTAAAAAACTTATTGGACTTAGAAATATATAAAGCACTTATCAACCTACTTGATTAGATAGAAAGAAATATAGAAGGGAGAAAGAGTGATAAAGAGAATGAGGAAAAAAGTAAACCACTAGAATGGTTCTTCCTTACTTTGGGGCCAGTAGAACTAGTGCAAGCGAACCCTGGCATTTACTATAACCAAGAAAAATAATGTCAACATTTTGCACTACCCACACAAATGAAATAATGCTTGTTCTCCGGCAAGAATGAGGGACTTCCCTTACTCGAGCTCCTAATACCCACGGAGTCCGTGCCCACAAACCCAGTTCTACTTGTATCACCACGTGCATCACAAGTAAGCCAATCATAAAGTCCTCAAGAACGGAAAGCCACCAAAAGACTATTCCATAACCGACTCTTGTTGCCGAATTAAGGAGGTTCTTAGGAGTTTCTGTTCATCCACCACGTTAATTTTTCTTCTTTTATGAAATATTGGATTTTTTGCTTCAATTCAAAGTCTAGCTTGTACCCTCGCATGGCCCAGTCCCCCTTTATTAGGGACCTAACAAAATTTGCCAATTCCTTCCACCCCCACCCCCAGTACTTACATACTTTTCAAACAAGGCTTGTTCCTTTTACTAGTCAAAAAATGAGACATTGTCAACTACTTAGTTTTTTGGACAAAAAGAAAGCACAACAACCTTGATCTGCAGCTTTCGTTCCCTTGGCATCATTTCCCTCTACTCCAAGTAATCCGAAGTATGTTCCTCCTTTCTGGTTCTTCAAGTGCATTATTCACTGAGCTCAAGGGGAATGCGCTTCAGTGGTGTGCTTTTTTTCTCATGAAGAAGAAAAGTGTAAGGAAAAATAGTTTCATTCCGCCATCAACAGTATAGTAAGCCAGAGTTAGATAAGGTTTGTTTATTTATTTATTTTAAAACGAATGAGCATTTTTAAGAGTAGTGTTATTGCACAACACCTTCACAACAAAATTTAGGTGACAAATTGTTAAAGGTATGTAAAAAAGTGATTCAATTGTGGGTCAAGATAAAATCACTTTCAACTTGCCACTTAACCTTTATTTTAAAATTATTATGAAAATATTGTGAAAGTAGCACAAAGTTAAGCATATTCAAGCTTATTTCAGCTAGATTTAAACAAAATTTATGCTCAGGGTGTTCAAAAAAAAAAAATTATATATAAATTTTTTTTTTTTTTTTGCCCAAGTCAGGGGTTTCATTTGAACCTCTGGGCTGACTATAGAGCCGCTCTTGATTCAATAACAATAAACTTTACTAATTAAACTAACTTGAACCCACGTAAAGCTACATAATTTACACATGAAGCAAATACTCTCTCTCTCTCTCTCAGAATAAGGGAATTTGTCAACATTTTCACAACACTTTCATAACAAATCCTAAGTTGTAGGTTATTAGAGGTTATTTTTGGTGGGTAAAAAAAAAAAATACTAATTTTCAGTGATAAATTTAAATTAGAACCAATAACAACTTACTACCTGTAATTGATTGTGAAAATTTTGTGGAAGTAATCCTTCTCTTAATTTAATAATGATTAATTATGGAATATCTTTTATGCGGAAAAGAAATTCGTTCTCACTACACTCCATCACACAATTCACATGATTACAAAAATTAAAAAATTAGGTAGAAAGTCAAAATGGGCATGCAGACGTGGCAAGCTCAAAAAGAGTAAGTGTAATTGCGTCCACACGTAATTTTAGGGTTAGCGGGAGCTGGCGGAAGAAGTGGCGTTGAAGTAAGCTCGACCAATAAATTCGCACAGCATCAATTCCTCTTCTATCTTAGCATGTGATCCCTGTGGAAATGCCTATCCAATCCATTCAATCAGTCTGTCTGTGCCACCAAAAAAAGTTTTATTCTACTTGACTTTCCCTACTAAACCTACCAGTCTTCTATGAAATATAAATTCTTATTGTGCTCGACTTTTGTAAGTTTAGACAGTTCTTCGGGGCCCAAAAAAAAACCGTTGTTGTTTTGGTCACGTCTGGACGTTGAATTTTCATCATTGTGTTACTGTTATCTGACCTGGACAATGGTCGAAACAATTCCAGAAGGAACGTACGTGACTTCTTCAACTTAATGGGAGGACTAATGGAGTCTTCATGACTATAACGTATAACCACTTCTTATTCTTTGTTTTATTACTATGTTTTTCCTCTCATTCTTACTAACTCTCTCTCTCTCTCATGATGAATCTGGGCCATGTTTTGAAATTCCATTCAAAATTGAAAGCATAGTCTCACTTTAATAGTGTCTGTTTTTTGATGATTACGTTTTATTATTATGCTAAAACATCAATTAGTTGACAATTAAGCTAATTAAAATTAGTTTTTTTTTTTTTTTTTTACTGAAATGGCTGTCTTAATTGTCAAAAAATAAATGGTTGTCTTAGCCACAGGCTATATATAAAAATTTTGCCATAATAGCAAAATTTGGGGTTGGAGATATATCATATATAGTAAATTCAGAAAGTAAATATGAGGTTGTTAATTGTATTGATGATAATGGATAGCATTTTCAAATGTTTGTGTACTTTCCTAAAATATGCAAAATAATTGAAAGGAAGAGGGATTGAATAAGAATAACAGTATGAAATTTATTTTCAACTTTTCATCCCATCTGTTTGTAATTAATTTATTTTCATCGTCAGTATTGTCGAGTCATTCCATATCGGTAAGGTGTAATATTAAGAAGGGATTTATCACTTGTTCCGCAACACTAACTGCCGCATGCAGTTTTAGTGTTGGCATGTGAGTATATTCCTTTATCTTATCCCCCTTCCCCTATATGTGTGTGTGTGTGTGTTTCTCAAATAAAAAAAAATTTCTTCATAGTCTTACGGAGTTACACTGTTATTAAACCTGACCTGGGCAATCGAACCAGTAACTCGGTGACCCAGCACATAAACTGGTTTGGGTCATCAATTAGATCAAATGTGCATAAGACCTAATCAAAACCAGTAAAATCTGATGGGTTTTAAACAAACCGTGTGACCTAGTCGAGTTTTAATAACCTTATTGGGTTTGTGAATTATGTAAATTTACATTAATAAGTCCATCCCATTGACTCATTCACTGTTTAATGTGTAATAATATGGAGCTTGTTTGGTATGCAAGCTCAAACATCAATTTTTAGTGTTTAAACAGTAAAAATCATAGCAAAAAAAAAAAAAAAACCAATGTTTGGTAGGAGTGTTTAATCAACCGTGTTTGAGTCATAGTTTTCAATTTAAGGTATTTAATTTAAACATTTTATTTTCACTATTTTGAGAACACATTCAAACTTTTAGAGTAGTTTTTTGCATTATGAGTACTTTAAACACGTGTTTTCATAACACTTTTTGAACCACAGTTTTCACATCATTTTGAACAACAATACTTGAATATCACTACTAAAAAAGCCCGTATAATTTAAATAAGAGAAAATCTAAATAAGTAAATAATGCACTTTTCAATACGTAGCCAGTTAGCACGTAAATATGAGTATATCAGTATCTGTTATATAATTTACTACTTAAACCTTCTTTTCTCTTATTTTATTTACATTGTTTGTTTTTTTTTTTTATTGCTTTAATTTAAGTCTTTTAACATTTTTTTTTCCCTTCTTTTGTTTATGTAGTTTAAGATTTGCCTTTTTTTTTTTTTACTATACAAAATTTTAAGACATGTAACAAAGCTTTATTTAGCAAAAACTTTGTTGCAATCTTATGAAATTCGTTTATTTTACTTGTGAATTTTATAGAATTTCTAATGCTATTGCTTATGGAACCTTCATTTTGAATTATAATGGAAAGTTTAATTTACACTTTTTTTTTTTAATTTACATATTTATATCCAGTGACCCGGCTTATAAACCGGGTCAATGTCTAGTCCAGGTTTAATAACTATGCTTATGATTTGCTCACTATAACAACATTTTCGTTATTTGTAATGGCAATTTAATGTCCATTATTCATTTGGCACTAAGAAGTAAGTTCAAATCATAATTCAACAACCCCCAAAAAAAAAAAAAATCATAATAGCATATCATTAAAATTAAGAATTTTATCCAATTTATGGGAAATAGAAATGATTTATTTCATAATTAAGAATTTATTATTTTATCTCACAATATATATGGTATCGTCTCATTTAAAAATCACATATTTACGATGATTATATAAATTTTAGAGAACTCATATCACATCTAAAATAGTATATGCCTCGCAATTTGCCCAACCAATCCCCAAAAACTTCCACATTGACTCAATCAGTTCATGCAGAATTGTGTAAAATATAATTCTAACTACATTAATTGTAGTTCCAGTTCATATGCAAATATATTTTTAAATATTTTCTCTACCCTAAGAGAGACAGTGTCGTTACTAATGCTTTAAGGGGTTCAAATGAACCCCTTAACTTGATAAAAAAAATTATGTGTACAAAATATTATTTTATTAGTTTAATGACCTTTAAAAATATCTCTACACACCCTAACTTAAATCTTGCACACTCTAACATAAGATTAGTTCAGCCCAAAACTAAACAACACAAATTTGTCCATCCTAAAACCAACCAATAATATAAATCACAGATCTCTCTCTCATAAATCACTTTTCTCTATCTAACCATTGGTATTTCCAATTTTAAGAGTAAATAGTGAGTATTTGTGAGTTGTAAGTGTCTCTTTTTTTTTTTTTTTATATTATAAATTTAAATATTATTTATGTGAGTGAGTGTGTGATACTGATTGTGTACGTTATTTATTTATTTATATTTTTTTTATAATGTTATTTGTGTGAATATGTGCATATTTAGTATAAATATAATATAACTTTATATAATTTAATAATTAAGAAATATAGAGAGTTTGTTACAGGTATCTGTATTGTTATTATGTTATAATGTTATAAATTTAGTGATTTAAAAAAATAGTAAAGTTAGTGATTCTTCATACATTTGATTGGTTAAGTAGATACATAGTGTATTTTATATATATATATATATATATGGATGTATGTGGCTCTTTGGGTCAATAATTAATAAAATGTATATGGGTTGACTTTTGTCATTTAGATTAAGATGTTTTTATAAAAACAATAACAAATAAATAATGAAAATTGCATAAAAATATAAATTGTTATACAAACTTTACAAAAGAAAATGGTTACACCTATCCACATTGACAATAAATAGTGAAAACTCATAATGATGTCAAAATATGAAAACTTGTAGAAGGAAATAGTAATATGTCATGTATTTGTGTTATTTTTTTTGTCGACAACTCAATATATTCAATTTTTTTAATATTAAATTTTGTTTAATTTAAGTATCTTAATGACTCACCTGAAAAGAAATCCTAGAGCCACCACTAGGGGGGAGAAATAAAAAATTGACAAAGAAATAATATTTTAATAATATATAGTGTAAAATATATAATTTGATGTTGATATTTTTGAAAAGTGGTTATGTAAAAAAAAAAAAAAGAAGGGATTGTTATGCTAAAATAAACAATAATTTACACAGGTTGAAACGATTGTTATTAGGATTTTTGTTATACTGCATTGTTCATTGCCCAAACCACTAGTTTATTATTTTTTGTATCCCAGTAACCTAACTTAAATAAAAGTGGGTGTTTTAAAAAGTGACATAAATAATAAAAAAAATGAATGAAGAAATCACATTTAAATAAAATAAGATTTATAATAGAGAATCCGATATGGGTATTTTGAAAAGTGATTAGCTAAAATATGAAAAATAGGTTTCTATCATAAAATAAGGAGAAAAATGTAAAGAAGTTGATGGCAATGCTCTTAGTTCATTAAAACTAAGGGTGTGATTATGCTAAAATAAACAATAATTTACACAGGTTGAAACGATTGTTATTAGGATTTTTGTTATACTGCATTGTTCATTGCCCAAACCACTAGTTTATTATTTTTTGTATCCCAGTAACCTAACTTAAATAAAAGTGGGTGTTTTAAAAAGTGACATAAATAATAAAAAAAATGAATGAAGAAATCACATTTAAATAAAATAAGATTTATAATAGAGAATCCGATATGGGTATTTTGAAAAGTGATTAGCTAAAATATGAAAAATAGGTTTCTATCATAAAATAAGGAGAAAAATGTAAAGAAGTTGATGGCAATGCTCTTAGTTCATTAAAACTAAGGGTGTGTAGCCAATCTGCTGATTTACTCAATCCAACCAATTTATTTGGCTGTGTTTTGTTTTTAAAGGTTGATGAGTTGGATTTGGATTGTTATATATATATATATATATATATATAGTGCGGGTCAGTACTTTCACAAAATCACCTAACTCAACCTGACATACCTATGTTTAATATATATTTTAATTATGCTTTATATATGTCTTTGTTGGTTACTCTATTGCCCCCGTCTCTAATGTAAAATAGAACCAAGTTCCTATTTATATTTTCTTGTTTCGAGTTTCAACTTAGTCCTTTACAAAATAAAATTTTTTTTTTTAAATAAATAAAAAAAGTCAGTCCTTTATTAAAAATAATAAAATTCGACTTAGTCTCTTAATTGTCTACTTAGAATTTTCAAATGGCAAGGGCAGTAAATAGTTGTAACTATTCTATTTTGTTTTTCAACTAAGTTGGGATAAAACTATTTATTTTGATTATTTGTGTTGGTTTAATACTTCGTAGATGGCAATATGCTTAGAATTTTCGTAAGATTGTTGGGCCAATGAACACTTGTAATACTGCTGGCTATCATTCTAGAGATCTTTTTATTATTGTAATTATATAGATTGTATATAAATAGATTTTTAGTTTATAGGGTTGGCTCCATAATGATTTTTTTTATCACCAAACTAAGACACTAATTGATTTTTAGTATTAGCAGAGACTTTACAAATAAGAGTGTGTTTGGTAATTGGCATCAGCTTTTAGCTTTTTAGGTTTTAGTTTTTATATAAATCTTTTAAAAACCTCAAATTTTTTTGAATTTTCTTTTTTTTTTTTTCAAAATTTTTAAGATAAAAATATATTTTAGCACACTTTCAGTAAAAAGTTAAATAAAGTATTACCACAAAAAAAAAAAGCTAAATAAGCTGTTAACGGACTCAATGGTTGTCCTCACTCCTCGGTTACATTTTTTTTTTTTTTCCTTAGATTCTTTCCCCTACAATAAAGGAATTTCCAACCAAAGTGTACGAGAACAACTTTGCTATATGTCTAAAAACAAATTATATCGAGTCGACCTGATTGCAAAACTGACGAAAAAAGGTTGATGCTTTTGCTGGTGCTATCTTTAGCCCTTGTATTTTTAATATTTTATCATTACGTTCTTTCTATGATTCTCTACAGTACCTTCAATAAATAGTAAACAAATGACCTTAATAAATTCTTAATGCTCATATTGTTTTTTAATTGCCAAAATCATTCGGCAGTTACAACTTGTGAGTACCCCATTTATTTGGTTGAGTTTTTAAATGAGAAAAAGGTTGGAATTTTCTTTCTTATGTATATTCATTGCAAGCTTTGAAGCAAGATAAGGCACCAGACTACATTAATGACCCCTTACCTACAATTTAATATGACATACGCATATCCACCATCTAGATCTAGATACCATGTAATTAGGAAATGATACTTCTGAAATGGAATCATGTGAGTAATATTACAGTCATATATTATTTTATAATATTTTTATAAATTATTGATGTGACAAATTTATACTAATTCTAATTTGGGCTACCACTAGTATTATATTTTTATTTACTAATAATTATTTAGAAAAATGCTTAAGTCACAACAGCAATTTATAAAAATATTGTAAAATAATTACTCTAAGTGTTTTTTTTTTTTTTGGTGAAAGAAACCCTGGCGCCCATTACATTAATTATAAGGTACAGAAGCAAATACCCTGAAATCATGGACGTTAGATGGCCATGGAATGAATTAATTATTCACTTTTTACTTTATATAAATAATGATTTGTCAATTCAATTTGGTAGATCTAAAATTTGATAACCAATAATCAATTGTAACTTGTTAGGATCTAGGAGCTCCTTATGCTCGTGTTATTAATTTATAGGATTGTCAGGTAGACACTAGACAGTTTTGTTGTTTGATTTTATTTTTTTTAATTCGTTTTTTTAATCTTAATTTACAAAAAAAAATTTTTAATCTAAATGAAAATGAAAAATAAATATAAATAAATAAAAAATATTGGAATTTTTTTTTTGGCATTCACATATGTAACTTGAAGCTTCTTAACGTAGAGCTATTTTAGGAAACAACTAATTTATAAATGGAAAGTCTGTAATTTTTTTTTTTTTTTTTAGAACTCCTTTCTTTTAACTACTATAAATACTCAAATCAATCCCAAATAATAGTGAATCTTTATTAGAGCAAATTTAATTTCTATTAACACAAAACTTTTAAGCATTTTATCCCTATATAAAAATAATTCAAAATACATCATTAGTTCTTAAAATTTGTTAGGTGAATACTTTTGGTCCTCAAATTTTAAGTGAGCAAAATTGGTTTCTAATATTTTTAAAAACGAACTTTATTAGTTATATTGTTAATTACAATTAGTCGTAATGACTATATGTAATTAACGGAGCAATGAGTCAGAATTTTTTCATAAGAAATATGCACATCAATATACCCAAAATAACATCTTCCCGTGAATTAAAGACTAGTCGCCCTCAATTAGAAAGGGAGATGATAATTGTTGTCATGCATTACTGATCTTTTGCAATTGCTATTGTAGAAAGTGACTATTGTTTATTAATTATTAATGTGTATGTGCGGGTGCCGGCTGAAAGCGCCAAAGGTTGCCGAAGATTATTGGCAATTGCCTACGTACGCAGTCAAATTTGGCTGTAGAAAGTACAAAGTGCGTTAGATCTCAACCATGTATTTGGGGTAAAAAAAAAAAAAAAAAAAACAAAAGAAGGAAGAAGGGAAATAAATTATAAACGGACGTGGCCGACACGATAAAGACGTTGGTAGAAAGAAAACAAAGCATCCTTCATTGCATTGAGAAAGAGCCCAAACTGACGTGTATTTTTTTTTTTTCTAAAACACTGTAGAGTTGTTTGGATTTAATGTTTTCAATAGCTCATTATTCTATTTTCATCGCCCATCACTCAAGAACGGTGTATCCCATGCATACACCACTTGTTTGTATTAGTTTTCACTTTCTATTTCCATCCCTCATCTCAACAAATTGAATTATGAGTGATAGAGAATGAAAAAAAAAAAAAAACTTGTTTTTGAGTTATCAAAACAAAGTTATGATGGCACAATGGTAATTTCCCTCACATAATGGGACCCACGATCATAGTGTTGCCACGTCACAGTTCAGGCTTTGCTCCCCACCAACGGTCATAATTTATTTTGAGACCAACCTTTTTTCTATACATTCAGACTTCATTTTCATTTTCTTCAGCTCCCAAACCAAACTGAAGAACACGGTCAAGAGCATCCATAGTAAAGTTACAAACTAGAATCTACAGTGCAATTAACTCATCAAACTACAAACCTGCTTGATACAGAACAAGCAGGGAAATTCAACTCAATAATCAACTTAATTCCTTTGTCATAGTGAGCCCTTTTATATCCTCAGCAACAACACCCACATGGTAAATCCCAACCGAATCGTTACAATTTGAAACCAATACCACATCAAAAAGAAATCCCATGTATACTAGTATCCATTCCTCATTTCACCGATCAACATAGACACATAAACAACAACAACAATAAAGAAATAAACTCTGTTGAATACCATGACATCCCCAGAAAAATATGCTCATTTTTTGCCTAAAATTTCAGAAAAGATGAGAGAAAAATTCATAACTACTCTTGGTAATTTTCCTCCAAGCCAAACACCTCGCAAACGAAGGGGTAAGAGCGACGGTGAGTGTGAAAGCTCCAGCGGTCGATGCAATGAGCTATGCCGTCTGATTCCTCATATTGTCGAGCACCACCGTCCTGATCAAGGAGCAGAGCACGCAATGGAGTTTTATGGGTTCGGTTTCAAGGCTGAGGATTACGGAAGGAGGTCTACAACTACTTTCTGGGTTCGTTATCAGGGAAGAGGACGGAGGAAGACTATGTACAACGAATTTCTGGCTTCGGCGTAGTTGGGTAAGGGTGGAGAAGTTCCTAGGAAGGGTTCGGCGCAGTTGGGTTATGGGGGCTGAAGGAAATAAGAGTAAAGGAGAGTATGTGGGCATGAAGGGCTTTCCGGGTAGCCGTTCGGTGGCACTACACAATGCCCAGTCTGTGATTCCCAATTTTTTTAGCGTTTTAGGTTGAAAATTAAGAGCATCAGCAGTGGGGCTTGTACAGGTCAAACAGTGGCGACTCCAAGAATTTTTTTCAGTGTGTTCTTTTATGAAGCATAATTTTTTCCAATAGCGGTTTCAGAAATTTTTCCTAATTGTATTGTTGCTTAGTTGTTTCATTAATTTGTTTGTTTTTTATAAACTATAATTTGTTATATTGTTGTTTCATTAATTATAAAATTATTAATTGTTTTTTTTATAGCAAAATTATTAATTGTTGTTTAGCCTACCATAATTTAATTTGTTTGTCTAATATAATGTATTGGTTAATTAAATTATTAATTATTTTTTATTAGTTGCTTTCCCCAATTAATTATTGGTTAATTAATAATCCAAACAAACAAAATTAATTAGTTCAACTAATTACTATGGTTGTTTGATACTTGGAATATCACACTATTACTTAACCAAAAAAAAAAAAAGTCAATAAATTGTATAGCACAAAAATATATAGGCAGTATAGCTTAAGTCCAAGTCCAAAAAAAGAGTGATTTATTACATATTTTATGATGATTAATTGAACTAATCAACTAACACATAGCACACAGCCATATTTATTAATTATTAGTTGCACACTTGCACAAGTACTATCACACAACACATTTGCACTACCCGGCCCCGTGCCCCATCCACCCCCTAATTCAATAGACAAGCTCCAATGCCCCATGGCCCCAGTCACAAGACTAGACAGTGGCGGAGCTAGGAATTTATTCCAAGAAGGGCAAGGTAAACACAATAAAATTCTTAAGTATTAACAAAAATAATGATTGAAAACATTCTTTATTTGACAAATTAACTATAACTTAATTTATAATTGATTTTGAACTAAATTCTTTAGAAATAACTTACTAAAAACAATAATTTAATTTAATTATCCAAGCCACTACTATTAATTAAACAAATAATTTAAAATTTTACTTTTATCAAATTAAATAATAAATTTAATTTAAGTGTTAACTAGGCTGCCGTACGAAACAATCTGTGGTTGCTTTTGGTTTTTTATTACTCCCTCCGTCCCAAATTTTTTGTCCTGTTTGAAAAGTCAAACTTTTTAAGGGAACATCATTTATTGTCTTGTCTACCTTTTAAAAATGTATAAGTTTCCAAAATTATCCTATATTAATTATTGTTGTTAATTGATTTTTTTTGCAATTTTTTAATTTATAAGTTTACAATTCTTAAATATTTTATATTTTATTGAAAGTGTTAAAGTATTAACCCACCCACATTGCCAACAACTACTCACAAGTCAGTCCAAATAGTCAAAGTGTAAAAGACAACTCATGAACAGAGATAAAGACAAAGCAAAAAACACTCACAGTGAGAGAGAGATATGGAGGCGGCGATTAAGAACATAGATTGTCAAAACCAGATCCAGACGGCATATCAAGTGGCAATTAAGTAGTGGTAGCGGTGGCAGATCGTGGGGCTAAGTAGTGGTAGATTTTGTGTGTGAAGCATAGGCAGTCTTTTCCTTTAGGTTTGGAGAGTAAGAAGAATAGTGAGAGTTTTTGAGGCTACGCAACGGCAACTACTAGATTTTATTGGCCTTATTTTTTATGATTTTTCAAAATTTTTATCATGGGCTTTGTATTTCTGAAATTAAGACTGAATTTTTTTTTTCCTGAGTTTAAGCTGGCTTCAATAAAAAGGGTCAGGTTTGAAGGAATTTTTTTTTTTTTCCAGGGGTGTGCAAATTTGTATTGTCAAGGGTTCAAAAATTTTAGTAAAAAATATATATAAAAAAAAATTTGGGTCAGGGGGTTCATTTGAAACCTTGACTACAATGTAGAGCCG
>NW_027069602.1:758198-771456 GCF_002906115.3 Quercus suber | reverse complement strand
GAGAGAGAGAGAGAGAGAGAGAGAGAGAGAGAGAGAGAGAGAGAGAGAGAGAGAAATAGTAAAAAAATAATTAAATAAAATGGGAAAAAAAATAGAGTTTTGGGATGCTGGGTGTATTGAAAAATGATATGTTATAATTGATAAAGTTGCTTTTTGGGATGGTAAAATATAATGGGATGAGATTTCTAGATGTGGATGCTCTAACTGGGTTTTAGGTGCCAAACGGGGTTTAAGAGATATTTCATCGCTATTGGGCGATAGGAAATGAGTTATAGAGTGATGTGTGATGATATTTCAGTAATTAGTGATAAGTGAGCATTTTTTTTCACCCAAACAGCCTCTAAGTATTTTAACACACATGGGGAAAATGAAAAAGATCATGAAGAAACTAATAGTTGTGTATATCTAAAAGAGTTTAACTCTTAGATACATAATACAGACTTTAAACCTTTTAACTCACATTCATTTTTTAATATAAAATTTACCCACTATAAATTGACCACATGGGCATATGTGACATTTGCATTAAAAAAATATATAAATACAATTAAGTATTCGAAAAGCATATTCAAGTGAAAGGAAACCATTCTTAATAAATAAAATTCCCATCGTAACGTGTTCAAGGGCGGCTCTAGGATTTATGTCGGGGGGGTCAATAAGAAACTTGAGTAGAAGATAAATCCTGAATAAGAGATGAATCTTGCGGTCTATGGAGTTTATTTATTACAAATTTGTCCATAGTTCTAGCAAAAGAATAAAAAATAAACTATAAGATCATTTGGCATATTTTTTTTCTAATGTAATAAACATATTAATTATTGTTGTTAATTGATTTTTTTTTGCAATTTTTTAATTTATAAGTTTACAATTCTTTAAATATTTTATATTTTTATTGAAAGTGTTAAAGTATTAACCCACCCACATTGCCAACAACTACTCACAAGTCAGTCAAATAGTCAAAGTGTAAAAGACAAACTCATGAACAGAGATAAAGACAAAGCAAAAACACACTCACAGTGAGAGAGAGATATGGAGGCGGCGATTAAGAACATAGATTGTCAAAACCAGATCCAGACGGCATATCAAGTGGCAATTAAGTAAGTGGTAGCGGTGGCAGATCGTGGGGCTAAGTAGTGGTAGATTTTGTGTGTGAAGCATAGGCAGTCTTTTTCCTTTAGGTTTGGAGAGTGAAGAAGAATAGTGAGAGTTTTTGAGGCTACGCAACGGCAACTACTAGATTTTATTTGGCCTTATTTTTATGATTTTTCAAAATTTTATTCATGGGCTTTGTATTTCTGAAATTAAAGACTGAATTTTTTTTTTCCTGAGTTTAAGCTGGGCTTCAATAAAAAGGGTCAGGTTTGAAGGAATTTTTTTTTTTTTCCAGGGGGTGTGCAAATTTGTATTGTCAAGGGTTCAAAAAATTTTAGTAAAAATATTATATATATAAAAAAAAATTTGGGTCAGGGGGTTCATTTGAACCCCTTGACTACAATGTAGAGCCGCCCCTGAGCGTGTTATATGTACCATGATATATTCACTTTACTTCTCTTATTAGTTATTACCAATAAATAAAATAAAATATTTTTAAAATAATAACATCTGACAAAGTAAAAGTATACTTTCTTCTTCTTGTCCTGTTTGTTAATTTTTTAAAGTGTCTAATGCATTTGTTCTCAATTATTATGGCATGCAACCAACTGACCAACAAGGCAAAGAAATAATTGAAATATTTAAAAACACATGTATATGCCATTTTGTTCTCAGTTATGCCACACGACGAGACATCAATAAAATAAAATAAAATAAAATAAAAAAGACAATCTATCTAGAAGACTACAACGGGTAAAAAAAGATTGGAAATTTTGGTGTATAAAAAATCATATAATAATGATAAATTTGTGACTTGGAGGTAGAGGACTACAACTTGGTTTCGTCGGCAACAATCAGTTGGCAACTGGCCTCAAACCATGATAACTTGTGTGTGGAGGTTTAAAAGCCAAGTATAATAGTATATATGTCGAGTGAGAGTTGTTGGTTAGGTTGAATGATGACAAAACTAAGAATGCTTCATGGATTTGGTGAGGGTAGACATATAATATTGTACCCCACTAGTCCACCGGACTAGCCCAATGAATTAGGCAATGGATTGACTTCTCAGCCCATGGATGCCCATTGGGCTAGCCCGTTAGCCTACAATATATAATAAAATAATTAGTATTATGCCTGTACGATACACGACTTAATAAAAAAATATTTTGATAATATAACTAAATTTAATAACAAATAAAATGAAAAAAAGAATTAATTCAAAATTTAAGATTAAAAAATAAACTGTAATTGTACACTTAAAAGATAAATAAAAATATAATACTCTAACTTAATGTAACATTCTAACTAATAAATAAATATAACATCCTAACTTAAAGTAATGTTTATAATTGTATTGTGTTTTAGCCTTTAAGAACACATATATTATTATTTTTTTATTATAAAAAAACACAGATATTAATATTACACATGAAAAAATAATGAATTCAATAATTGAAATAGTTGAAAACAAAATTAAGCCAAAACCTCAATTCATTAATGAAAAAATATCCAAATTTTAGAACTTAAAAAAAAAATTTTGGAGTTAAGTAAAGATAGACTTACATAGAAATTTAGACAGATGGATTCTCTCGTATCCAATTTCATGTTTGACCGTAAATTTTGCTTTTAATTAAAGAATATAGATTACATGGAACAAAGCATCAAACAAAAGCCATAACAAATTAAATCCATTATAAAATATTGATGTCAACAACAAATAATCATGTAATAAGAAATTAAAAAATACAAATATATTGCTTGCAATATTGACTTCTAAAAAAACACTAAAAGGTGTGATCAAACATAGAATTTCAGCCCTATCTATAAAACTTGTTAATAAAATCATATTATATATAATAAAAGGCAACAAATACACAAATTTATTCAATTTGATGAAAGGAAGAAAAAAATACCTACAAGGTTGTAGGTAGGGCGGAGAGGAGAAAGGAAGAATATAGCAAATAATTGTAAAGTCCATAGTAGAAATAATGAAAAACAAAAACTGTGTGTATATATAGTGGGAATTTTAGGTTATGAGAAAATGATATGAACAAAAAAAGTAGTTTAGGTGAAACGCAAATACTTTATTTTTAGGAAAAAGATGACATAAGATGCAAATTTATCCCAAAAAAAAAAGTAGAAAAAAAAATGCAAATTTGACCTTTTTTTTTCTTTTACGTTTTTTTATCTCTCCTTTTTATTACATTCTATCCTTAAGTAATTCTATTCTATTGATTTTAGACTTTGTTGATAACATTTTAGATAGACACAACTGTTATAGTTGTAAATCAAATACAACTTTCTTTCATTATTTGATTTGTCATATTTATCCAAAAAATATGTATATATCTATTCTTAAAATCTAAAAATTTATTAAAATTTTTGCAATTTAGTGAAGCCACTTGGCACAACTACGGCGTCTAAGTCTAACTTTTATTATATATAATATAATATGATTTGAGGAGTGTGGGGCAACCTGCAATATATAATAAAATAATTTAAGGGGCTAGAACATGAGACATGAGAGGGGAAGATGTAAGACCAAACACCTCTAATCACTAGGATACCAAAAATGGTTATATTAAGTTATGCTTAATTAATATATATTTTTCTACTTACTTTGAGAGAGAGAGAGAGAGAGAGTTAAAACTCAAAGTAAGTAGAAAAATGTATATTAATTAAGCATAACTATTGTCATGGGAGAGATTAATGCCCTTGAATAAAATATGCGGGGAGGCTAAATTGAGACTCAACATTGGGCTTCAAGGTATAGGGACCCGACCAAACCAACCAAATCTGACCGAACTAAAGCCTAGAAAGCAAATCCAAATAGCCTGGTCGGTTGGATACGGGTTTTCTTCCTCTGAAAATCGAAACTTTGGTTCCGGTGGCAGGTTAAAGGATTAGAGACCCGTATAAATCAACTCGATCGAAGTATATTAAAATTACTTTTAAATTACCCCCCATCCCCACCCCTCGGTTTCCTCTCATTGGTACAAAATCTACCACCTTATCTTTAAAAAATATATTTTGTTCAGCCCTCATAGTGTTTAGGCAAAGTGATAAGGTTTAAGATTTTTTTCCCATGTGTCTTCCTCTCATTGGTAGAAAATCTACCACCTATCTTCAAATTTTTTTTTTTCACTTCTCACTAGTTTCTAGGTAAGTTGTATGCAATTATCTTACACTTTTCCTACATGCAAAATAAAAAACAACAACTCAAACTAAAAATAAAAACTTCAGATCTCTCTTTCTCTCTCTCTAGTTTTCACTTTTCACTTTTCACTTTTCAAGCTCTCTCTAGTCTTCACACTCCTCTCCAACCGTCTTTGTCATCACCATGTCGCTACCTCACTTTCTTTCCTCTACGGTCAAATGGGTTTAGTCTCAGTATATTTTCTTCCTTTCTCATCTCTCTTTTTTCTCTATTTTGATATATGAGTTTATCATTTGTTCAAATCACTTAAAACTCAAACATTTATAGTAATTGATTTGATTTGTTTGGTCATAGATTTGAGTTATTACTTATCAAACTCGAAACATTAGCTTAAAAATTTGAAATCCTAACACATTTTTATTTTGTTTATTTGATTGATCATTTGTTTGATTCTTTTGTTAATATTTTTTGATTCATTTTGTTGCCCAATTTGTAGCCCAGACTTTCCAAACCGACGATTCCAACTTGCCCAACTGATGACCCAAAACGTTGGGTTGGACCAATATGTTCGGTTAAGTATGAGTCCAATTTTCAGTCACCTAACTTAATCAAGTCGAGTATAGGTTAGCTCCAAACCCAAACCGACCTATGGACAACCCTAAGTGCAGCCCAAAGGCTTTTGGTGTAGTGATAGGGTCTATCCAAACAAAAAGAAAAGGCTACACCTTAGCAAGAACAACCGCAGGGCTCAAGGAAACATTTTGTGATGATTAGTAAATACAAGGATAACTCTATTACAACAAACACAAAAAATAAAATAGTCCAACGGTAGAGTAGAATTAGATTGACGGTCCAACGGCCAATTATTAAACAAATTCAGATAAGTGTCCACATCAGAAAATTATTATGTTCCTTGATTAAGAGGGTCTTGAGTACTTTTTCCTACTACCATATCAACATGAGGGAAAAACTCTATTGTCACAAATACATTATATTAGTCAATGGAAAAAAAGGGTAAAAACTAGAGGTTCCATGACTATAAAAAAAAGAAAGATGGCAATTTAGTATGGAATGAAGGGAGAAAGAGAGAGTCTAGCTTAATGCAACAAATATTTAACCAAGATTCTTATAGAAAATGCATAATGGGTGGTGAAGGCTACTTTCAAGTGAGTTGGTGAATAAATGTATGGTGATACAGAAAGGAAAAGGTAGAGAGAGACTTAGCTATTTTTGGCCATTAGTGATGAAAGACTGCTTATAACTAATTGGGGAATATTTATGATGTTGGGATTTGTTAAAAAGGAAAGGAATGTGTTGTGGATAGGTGAATATGGATTTTATGGATTGCGAGAGGTTATTTATGGGCTGGAAGTGTAGATCTACAAGCTAAAGGGGGCTTATTTATGAACAAAAGGCTGGAAATAACAAGAACGACATCTAATTTAAGAGAGGTTGGTCTATCTTGGGAGAGTTAATGGGGGTTTTCTTTTTTAGTGGAGCTTAGGGGGTGATTAGCAAGGGTTAAAAAACATTGGGTCTAATTAGCAAGAAGAGTGTTACAGTATTTAACCTAGGATTTGGCTAAAACTGGGGTGATTTCATTTTGAGATTTTTTTTTCTCTTTTGAGTAATATCAGTTGGAAGTGAATATTTGGTTAATCTTGCATTAAATGTTGAGATTCTCGGGATTGATTACAACCAATGAGGTTAAGGCAAGTATTAGGATCAAATCTTGGCTGCTGCAACTGAGATTTGAGCCCCAAATAGTAGGACTTGTCACCCCAAGCCAGGTGTCAATTTTTTTGCCTACTTTAAAGGGTTCTATTAAAGATCTATTTATGCCTTCCAACCACATTTCCCTAAACTTCTCATTTTCGGGTTCATGGGTTTGAAACTTGAATTGATTCTTAGACATATTTGGCACTTAGAGAGTTGGTTTGCTGGACCTTAAGTAATTTGGTCATGGCTTCCTTCTGCTGGAACTATAACTTGGGGAAAAGGATGAACATTTTTTGTCCATCAAACTTTAGGTGCTAGCCCAACCCCTGAGAATTGTTCACGTCAGGAGTGCTAGTGGCAACAGGATTGATGGGACATGTAGTGAGCTCTTGATTTGGTTTAGGAGTTTGGTTCTTCTCGAGGAGCTATCCAATTGAGTCTTATTAGAAATGAACTGAAGGGAAGCTGTCCAGCCAGCTTAGCTACTTGCTTTGAATTGTTTTGGTTGGTATTTTGGGTTGGGCTTGGCCTTGAGGGCTGAGCACTTCAGTTGGGCCTTGCTTTTGTGGTTCTCTCCACCTGGGCTTGTTCCTTTTCTATCGTTTCTTGGGTTATACAATATGGAAAATGTTGCCACATATTGCTATGGGTGTTTTTTTTTTTTTATACTCCTCATGGGTTTTTATTGTTAGTAAAAATATAATGTATTCTTTGGTTAATGAATATTTGTAATTTGTTTTGGGTAATAATTTGCAAGGCTTTAAAATAATAGTATTTGACATAAGCTTAATTATTTCAAAATGCTTTGTAAATAATATTTACTATAAGGTTTTTAAATAATGACCTCCATGGTTCTTTTGGGAATAACATTTGCCATGGGTCTTAATAGAGGCAATATCTTCTCATAAAAAAAGAAAAGAAAAAAAAAAGAGGCAATATCTATGGGCTTTAAATAAGACTCAGTAAACATGATGTTCTCATGAGATTCTAATAAATGATGGGTTTGTAGGATGCATAACTACCATGGTGTTGAAAGTAAAAAATTATGAATATAAAATAAGGGCAAGATTTAGGTACAATACTTAGATGTTGTTCCTTAAGTTACTTTCTTAAGATTCTGCTATGTGGATTTTTTCTCATGGCCTTCTATTAAATAATCATAGCCTTCTATGAGCTTTTTATAAAATGATTGCTATGGGTTTTGAAAATAGATAATTACCATGAGTTTGTAATATGATTTAAAATAATTATGGTTATGGCTTTAGGAACTTAAATAATCTTATTTATCAAGAATTGTTTATCATTGGGTTTTAAGTAAAATACTTATGATATAGTATTTGCTAAGTATTAATAACCTTAATCTTTTGATAAAATAGTGCCGAGTGGTTAGCTTGGACTTTTGATGTTACCAATAAGAATTGGGTTTTGATGATGCCATGTAGCAATGTGCTTTGATAGTGCTAATAAGAACTGAGCTTTTCATGTTGCCAATAAGAATTGGACTTTAATGATATCATGTGGCAATGAGCTTTGATAGTGCCAATAAGAATTGAGATTTTTATGGTGCTATAAGAATTGGGCTTTTATAGATATTTTGCAATGAACTTGAACCATGGGCTTTGATCGTAGGATTTGAATCCAATTGATAAAATAATTTGGCCATGAGTTTGAACCACAAGCTTTGTTAAATAATGATAATAGAATTAAATAGGATGCAAAATACTGAGCTTTTTGTAATGGTTTACATTTGTAGCCCAATCTAGTGATGTGATGGGAAATATTTATGGGCTAACTTGATAATGGGATAAAAGATATTTATGGAGGCCTAATAATAATTTATCGATGATATTTGAGATTTTTTATTTTTTTTTTTGGTGTGAATGGGTAATGTTAATATCGAATAAAAATAATACACGTGGCGGGTATGAAAAAAAAAAAGATTAAGGAGGTGTTTGGTTCGTTGTAATGTGCCCTTGATGTGATGTACATTAAGATGATGTGACATTAAAGTTTTTGGTTTATTTTATTTTTTCTAACATTACCATAATTTAAAATTATAAAATATATCAAATCATCTTAATCTCATCACCTTCTTAAACAATGTAATAATAGATTCTTGTATTGAGATTACATTAATGTAAGATTATAATGATGTAATATCACGGCGAAGCAAATGCCCCCCAAGGGTTGTGATGGCACTAAATTATTTGACTCTTCACTCTAGCAGGGGCACATAACTCAAATTGCAGCATTGTAGCTCAATGAGAAAAGGGCTAAATCTAAGTTTGTTCCTTATTCTCCTGCCCATCTTGCAATACAACCTTCTCCATTCAATGGATTATTATATTGATTTTAGAGAGGGAAGAAACTTGCACATTACAAATGAAGTACAAAAAAGTAATATTGTAAATTTGTTTAAAGTTCGTAACAATAATCCATGGTTTTGAAACCTGGATCGTTTAACGAAGAAGTTCAAGATTTTGAGGTTGGACTGGGATTCAATTGAGGTCAAATTGTGATGTGTCATTTAATTTTTAATATATTTGATACTTAAATTGGTTTATATTTATTAATTTTTCATTCCTGACCAATAAGACGTGCGTGGCCCAATGGTTCTTGCTGAAAGCAGGTTCAAGTCCTGTTAGAAAAATTGTGACATGGATGAACCGGATTCTTGTAAAACCAGTCCTTAGACCGATTCCTGGTTAACGCGGTTCCTGGATAGTCTTGTATAACATTGGTTCTCAAGAAATTAAGAATCTTCAAGATTCAGGGCTGCCAAACGTATTCTGCCATGCTAAGCTTGATGTGGAGAGCCTAGTTTCATTAGATGGTGGAAATGTGTTTTAGAGTTATTGTGCTTGAGCTCCTAATTATTTGTATACCATAAACTTATTTATTTATTTATCCTTAGCAAAAATGTCACGTGTGATTTAGAGAAGACGATACTACATCTTATATGGATGATGTTTTTGTTAAATTTCTATTCTCTATTCCTTTCAATTTCTATCATTTGTTGTTGAATCAATAAATTGTTTATTTTTGTTAGGCATTGGAATTGTGATAGAATTTTGGGAGATTTGGTTATTAATCTAAGTAAGTGAGAGCCAATTCAGGGTTTGAGTATATTTTCTTGGGGGTCAAGCTTAGGTCCAGTGTCTAGTGGCATTGAACCCGTTGAAATGATGACATATGTCTATGTTTGAATACGTTTCACCGTCTGATTAGGTCCAGTGCACTGCACTAGACCTAAACTAAGTTCTTTTCTAAAATAGCACCTCAGCTATTGCTTGTTTTGGTGTTTATTTATTCTAGGCAAATTCACAAGGACTTGGTCACTTTTGGACAATGTGGTCCCTATTCCCTACCACTAGATAATGTGACAAATTAAGATTCATATACTTTGATGGAAACCATGGTGCGTTTTCACTTAAATATATTTCATAACTTCTACAAGGATGTATCTCATGGAGCAGTTCCTTGAGACCATCCTCTCGCTGCATGTGAGACCCACAAATGTTTGAATCTCACCTACTATGAGAGGGTGGTTTTATAGTCACTCAAAATAGATTAATTTATGCAAAATAATAGTGAGAAGAACCCATACTTGAACTGGATATTAAACCTGAAAATGTCAATGAATTGTAACTCAAATGTCACTTACATCCTCCATTAAATACGGTTGTATGGGATGATGAGTGAGATTGTTGATTCTTAGCTCGTAGAATGTGTTAGATAAATCACCAATTAAAAAAAAAAAACGGTGAAATCAACCCTATGAGAGCTGAAGTTATTGTTGTGCAAGTTCCAATTTTAGGGTAGTTTTTGTTAGCGCTACAATTTTTCATGTAGAGATAAGATGTCAAAATGGTTAACTTACTTGATTCACTGAAAAGAGATCTCATGTATCGGATATATGTATCTGTTCTCTCACACCATATGAGTCCAACATGATTGTAGGATCCACAAATTATTACTACCCATTAGAGGATCTTCATCGGGGTAAAGCTAGGGAAATGCAAGCTTCTCTTCTAGACAATCAGAGCATAATACATGGGGAAAAAACAACTCTGATTGAGTTTCACATTCAGGAAAAAGGTTCCAAAAATGTGGACCAGAGAATATCAAAGCTGTTTTCTATTGAAAATTTAAAGGTGATCTGTATTCATATGAAAGACCCTATAAGATGTCAAAGCAAGAAACATTGAGTACACACATTCTTATATTCAATCCAATCTTCTCAACAAGTATTCAACCTGAACTTGCTTTGTTAGAGGCATGATCCATTCCCCATACAGATTGGCAACTAAACTTGGCTTGATTTTGTATACAGGATCAGCCACATCTTCCCCCTGGTTGACCGTTACATCTTGCCCAAATGTTTTAGCCTTCATCTCTACTCTTTTCTTAATTGCTGCTTCCACTGTTTCATATGTCAACAATTCCATCAGTTGAGCCCTGTCCTGCAAGACCACATTTCCCCAGCAAAAGGGAAAAGATAATGTGAGAAAACCAATCACTGGCCAAATATAAAAAAAAAAATCAGAACACGATAGGGACTAACTTGTGCTCTAATGGCATCCTCATATGCAGTAGGGGACTCTCGAAATTTTGCCTCCGCAACAAATTTACCATAGTGGATTCTCTTGGAAAGCACCTGCAGTAAGTGTCCAACATCAGCCTAAAGTCAAGGTTTTACATGCAAAATATGGAAGGTTACCAATAATCCAAAATCTCACAAATGTCAATTAATCAGCAATTGAGAACTGAACCATTATAGCATAGCAGCACTGACACAGAGACTTAAAAGAAAAATCCAATATAAGGAGATAAGAGAATGCATAGAGGCAAAGAAATAGTAAGTTTTAGACTATGCAAAAGGGGAATAAATTAACCCATCAGTTTCTTGAAGGGTACAATAAAAGATTATTTCAAATGCATAAGAGATATTTTTAACTGCTAGACAATCTACTTTTATTACTCCATTGAGGACAGAAGCAATCCTTTTGAGCATTCTTCATTGGCTCTTATCTATTATCAAAGCAGCAGGAAGAGGCCAGTTCATATCATCACACAGGTATTTCTCCATCCCACCATAAAAATTAGTTATAGACTACTTATAGTTGATAATAGAGCAATAGTCCAATGACATACCTGTAGACAAATTGTGTCACAAACAGCAGCTGACCCACAATTACCATCATCTCCTGCTTTGACCAATCTTGGAAGAAGATCTCTAAAATACATATTCCACACCTTATTGTTTATATTGATTGAATCAGCACAGGGACGCAACACCTAGATGCATATTAGAAAAAGAGACCAAATTAGTGCAAGAATATTGAAGCAAACAAAAATGTTATCTAAAGAGATCTGAAAAAGGTTGGCAGCTCATCATTTTAAATTAGACAGAGTTAAAAGGCATGTGCTAGTTTCTCTTCTGATTTGTCATAACGTTTCTTTCCCTTCATGCAAAAATTACAACCAAGAGATGATCTTATAACATAAAGTTCTACAAATGCACTCACCACCTTCAAGACTAAAATAGAATATCCAAAATAGCTAGATCTCTACACCAAAATGAACTTCCACATATTAATTGACTATCTCAAGTCAAGAACAGAACTTGAAAATTTTGACTGTGTCAACATGCTAACAACATTAGCCTATGGACTAGTGATGTTCAACAAAAACAAATTAATAAGTTAATTTTTACTTGGTATATCTGAGTTCAATAAGCTTTTGGCAGTTAACTTGGTATGCCCTTACCTAGAGTATTTTGACAATTTACTTCTAGTTATTCAATGCCTTCAAGGGATACCATGGAATTCTAAATTCAAAATTTGACAGCCAAAAATGTTCATTTCATATATGAATGTCTAATTATTTTTCTTTTTTAATTAAAAAGGAAAAAAAAAAGAAAAAAAAGAGAGGAAAGAATAACTACAGATCTATCCTCTAGGTAGGAGCCCTCTCTTGTGGAGTTGTCAGAAGATTCCTCAGGGTTCCAAATAGATCAGGCTGATCTCTAGGTCATTGTGAATGACCAGAAAGGAACCCAATGGAACTAGACATCATAGAACACCTACAAACCATGTTTAAAGAAGAAGATTGCTATACGGAACTTGAGGAGTGAATGAATAGTTTGGTAGGGAGGTTCCTCACCACTAAGCCTTTCAATAGAAGGGCAGCAAAGAATACTATATGTCCTTCTTGGGTGCTAGGAAATAATTTGAAGATTGTGGAGGTTGGACTTTGGAGACAACCTTTTCCAGTTCAGGTTTAAATTAGGAGTTTAAGATGCAAAGGATTATTGATAGTGGATAACATGGCCGCCTATTCTACAACATAATATTAATATATCTGCTAATGCAGTAATGTTATGTATTTCTCACACCTTCAAAGCCACATCCCCGGCAAATATACTACATAAAGAAGTTGTTGTTAACAACCTAATTGATAATGATAAGAAATGGTGGAATTCATCTCTAATATGAGAGATTTTTAGTGAAGAAGAAGCAGATATAATTCTCAAAATTCCATTGGCAAAGAAGAGTGATAAGTAAATTTGGGCTTTTGCTAAGGGGGCCACTTCTCTGTTAGAGCGCATATCACCTTGCCTTCAATAGAAACAATATGATGCCCGAAAGCTCTAGGGGAATGGATACATGGCAGATATGGAAGGTCCAATAAGCTCAAAAACCCCAAATAAAATCAAGAGTTTTAATAGGAGAGCTTAGTCCCCTCCAGATATAGGTTAGTTTAAAGTGAATTGTGATGGAGCTACTTTTCAAGGACAATGACAGTCTGGCATGGGATTGATAATCCAAGATCACTTGAGGTTTGTTCTTTGAGTGATCATGGTAGCTCAGTGGTTGAGGGGGAGGAAGCAGAGGCCTTTCCATGAGTACGACAGTGATGTTTGCTGTTGAAATGGTTGTTTGAGAGGCATGCTTTGAAGGAAACTCAGTTGGGTTAACTTTGGCTCTAGAACAGTCAGAAGAATTTATCTTACAATTGGGTATGAAGGGAAGGCAATAGTGTAGCACACTCATTAGCCAAAAATGTGAAAGATGTAATTCAGGAGTCAGTATGGGTAGAGGTTTCAGGGGACCAGCTAAGGTCTGATGTATTTGTTTTGCTAATGAATAAAAAGCAATTTCTACATTATTATAAAAAATTTATTAAAAAAAAAAGGAAAAATATTTGCAAAGAAGGGGTGAAGGTGCACAACCCAATTACACAAGGTGTGTAAAGATCAACCCTCACCCCTTCCCCCTCCCTCCCCCC
>NW_027069602.1:685706-757588 GCF_002906115.3 Quercus suber | reverse complement strand
TGGGGGGGGGGGTGTTGATGTTGCAATTTGTTTTACAAAATTCTTCCACACAATTGATAGATTTGAAACTATTTTCCACACCCAGTAATTATTAGATCAAGATATATCACAGCAAACATTAGCAAATGGAGGTTGATGTTGCAATTTGTTTACAAAATTCTTCCACACAATTGATAGATTTGAAACTATTTTCCACACCCAGTAACTATTAGATCAAGATATATCACATCAAACATTAGCAAATGGACATGGTAGTTCCTTCTATTGCCTACTAGCTTAAGGCATCATGCTTTAAGAATTAAGATTAGACATTCCATCAAACCAGCTGGTGAGGCTTATTAAAAACAACTTTAACAAAAAATGAAAAACTAAAACATATAAAGTAATGTTCTATTAGTGTAGAAAGAATTTTCACAAAATCTAATCCTTGGAAAAGTATACATAAATACAAACGAGTGTGTACTCACACTGAAGCACAAGGGCAGAAGACCTTGGGGAACCACCCAACATCCTAAAGAAAGGTTCAAATGAGTTTTGGGATTTCACAAAATGAGATTATTTTCAAAAAGTTTAATAGTGGCATTCTCCAAGGTGGGGCCTTGATACAATGGCAAATGCTTTCCACAAAAGCGACAAGTAGAGGGTTTGAGTTTGGTTGCAGCCTCTCCAAAAAAAAAAAAAAAAAAAAGATAGATTTCTTATCAATCACCTCTTCCAAATTCCACAAAAGGGAAAACTTTGGGCACTGGGTACAACTTTTTTTTTTTCCCCCCAATAGTGGCACCCCCAAAATTAAATACATGGCCTCCTAAAAACAGTGGCTTTCATGTTTGATTCTTGATCAAATGTGGAACATTGTGAGAAGGGAAAAGGCAGGCTTCACTGACCAAGTTAGACATGCATTTTCTGATTCACATACTTTTCCCATACATAGTGGTGCCAAAATCACTATTCCCTTTGTTTACATACTATCCCTCCACTAATTTAACCAAAAAAAAAAAAAAAAAAAAACTAAATACACTTGACCCAGAAAGTTTTGGGTCATTTTTTTTTGGTCCCTTAAAGTTTGAGATTTTATAATTTGGTCCATCAAATTTGATTTTTTTTTTTCAAAATGGTTCTTCCATCCATGTCCATGACTAATCTAGTTGTAATGAGAGAGAGAGAGAGAGAGAGAGAGAGAACAACATTGTTTTGTAGTAGTTAATGACCAAATTAGTCTTGGACTCAAAGATGGACAAAATGACTATTTTGAAAACGAAATCAAATTTGTTGAGCCAAAATGAAAAATCTCAAACTTAAGGGACTAAAATGAAGACAACTTCAGACTTTTGAACCCTTTAAGGTTCAAAAGTGTAATTTAACCACTTTTTTTTTTTTTTTTTTTTTTTTTTTTTTTTTTGTGAATTGCATATTCAATCCTTAATTACCTTCATTTCAAAATTTTTGTTACACTTTAGTCCCTATAGTTTCAATCCTTACCGTGATTTGATGGATTGGATTATACTAACATGACAAAAAGAACTCATGCCACATCATAGACTCCACATCATCATAGTGACGTTAAGCTGAAATATTTTTTGCTTTAAAAAAAATGGGCTATTTGAAAAAGTCATATATAGAAAAAGTGAGCTTTTAAAAAAAAGCTATAGTTTGAAATATTTATTGTTTCAAATCGGGACGCTAAATAGACACCACTTTATTACGCCAACATTTTTCATCCTTTACATAATGTCCGATGGTATCATGGTAAGGACTTTTAGATACATTTTAAAGTATACCAAACACAAGGTTTAAAAGGAAAAAAAAAATCACTTTTTCAAGCAATCAATTCATTCCACTGGATAATGCTTATCAATCTTTATTCCCCAATGTCAATTACTCACCATGTATAGTTTGCAATCATACAATAAATTTAATGAGAAAAAAAGCAATTATAAGTGATAATGAGAAGAGCTTGGTGAAATAAAGAGCATGCAAGAAATTTAAGATAGAAAGACACAATTTTTATCGCACCTGATTGGAAAGGAAGAAGAAGAAGAAGTGGCAGAAGAAAAAGAAGCCTGAATAGGGCGATGCCCATTTGCAACAAAATTTGATTTAGGGGATATAAAGGTGGCTTTGGAGACAAAATGCAAAGTGGGTCTTGAAGATTTGAAGGTAATATGGGCTGGAGTGCCTGTTATGGCAACTTCTAATAGCTTGGACTCCATTGCTGCTGTTAAGAACAGAGAGAGATAAAGAGAGAGGGAGAGGGAGAGGGAGACAAGGGGTTTGAAGTTTAAAAAGAAAGACAATTGGGATAGACCAAACTAGGAAGATTTTATAGATCCTGATTTACAAGGAAAGGTAAGAGAGCAGATCAGTGTTCTGCATAATTACCATAAATAAATAGATTTTTTGCCCAAAAATAAACCATAGTTACCAAACCAAGGAAAATTTTCATTTCTTTGAGGTAAAAAAAAAAAAACTTTTTTTGTGGAAGACTTTATCTACACAGTCCACATCCAATTAGCGTCATGCTTAGTTGTCAACTTAGTGCAATCAAAATTCATCTTTTCACCAACCACACATGGTGGTTTCACGTGCGACTATACTAGTGATATTATTTAATTATAAATTTACACCCAAATATTCAGTGAAATTGGGTGTGCATTTAGGTGTCCGCAAGAAAACTATACATTTTTTTTTTTTAGTAATCTTGAGAAATTACTATGATGATGTGGCCCTTAACTTCATTTATTAAATTACATATTAAGTTATCAATCTCGTACCTCTTAAATTGTCATTTGATTAATAGAGAATAATGATGTAGCATAAGAAAATAATGAAACTAATGTCATTCTAAAGTAATTATTTAGTAATAATCAATATGACATCATACTTTCTCATCTCATATGAATGAGTATGACGGTTTCTACTAATTAAATTCATGGTAGAATATATTATTCATATGAAATGGAGTAAAAAGTCAATATATTTAGATAATACTAAATAATTTTTCATCATTTTGATAATGCAGAGCCTATAATGTGGCATTAATTTTGTTTGTCACGTCACAATTTCTCATTCGTCAAATGACAATGTTGACCTTATTAAAATATTTTTAAAATTATTAAGACTAAAGTGGAAAATTTTAAAGTATACAAATGATTTTGAAACAGATGTCAAATGTTAAATATAAAATATACAATGTAACCTTAGTTAATGATATGACAAAATTCAATAAAATCATTTCAATATGAATGAATAATGTAAAGTTGTAATTTACAACTATGTGTTTTGTTGGTTTTAATTCCCTGCCAAATTTGATTGTATTTTTATTCAATCTTTTGTACTTGTATTTATTGTGGGATTTAATTGTAAGAGTTGTGTGTTAGAGAGAGAGAGAGAGTGTGTGTGTGTGTAAAGACTCAAGCTATTGAAGAAATAAGATTTCTCGCGGGTAGCTCGCTACTAAGCATCTCGCGAAGTAATGCAAGTGCCTTGCACATGATTGGAATGCAAAGAGTTAGTACAGATGGAGACAACTGTGTTTCATGATTAGCTCGTGGCCTTCCTGCGAGATACTCGTGAAACATTCTGTTTTATCAGGCTGTGCTATTTGATACACACTTTCTATACCCATACTATATATACCCACATTACCCACAAATGTTAAGGAGTGCTTCTGAGAGAAAACTCTAGCCACAAAACTTGAGAGTTAGAGATTGTCATACTCACATTTCTTTACATAATTGCTTGTGAATTTTTTTCAACTCCTACCTCTCTATTTTCATACCATTGAGAGGTTGATAGTCCAGACACTTACCACACCCTTTCAGAGTGTCAAGTAAGGTTTTTGTGCTACTGGAAAATATTGGAAGAAGCCAAGGATGGCAGATGCAACATGGAGCTTGTTGCGGGATCCGGAGAGCTAGACAAGACACAGTTCCGAGAAGCCTTGTTGGAGTAAGAGTTTGGAGGGCTTAGGTACATCAGGTAGATTAGGCTTAGAGGGTCTCTTGTTAACCCATATATTTCAACTGATTGTCTAGTAGATCGATTACCGCTTAAAGGGCGGCGGAAAGGTTTTTTGCTGAGTTCTTAGGTTTCCTCTTCGATAACACATCGATGTGTTATCTTGTGTTTACATATGTGTTATCTTGTGTTTACATCTCTCTTCCCTACTCTTTTACATTCCATTTTACTGTTGTGTTGTCTTGATTATGGATTAAATTAGCTTGTTTGTTTATTCACTCGCATTTACACTATTCTGCACTAAGTATTAAGTTAGTGTAAAATCTATTGAGCTGTAACTTTAATTTGGAGGGTCTAAACAGCTCTTGTGTTTTCAACATATTTTCAAACTTTCAATTGGTATCAGAACTTGTGCACTAGCTGTGGTTTAATTACCTTAGTGCGATCTTTAACCCCGTTTGAGATGGACCGGTTTCAATCTTTAAATGTTTCATCATATTTTGATGGTAGTAACTATGCCTTTTGGAAAGTCTGAATGAGGGCATTCTTGTGTTCAATTGATGATACTGTTTGGGATGCAGTAGAAGTAGGATGGATTAGGCCGGAGGCCGCTAAATCCACTTAGGATAAGGCAGCACTTGTAGCAGCTAATGCTAACAGTAAAGTTTTGAATGCAATTTTTTGTGGTGTTTCTCCAGATGAGTTTCACAAGATTTCTCACATAATAGTTGCCAATGAAGTTTGGGAGATATTGGAGACCACGTATGAAGGCACGAAGAAGGTGAAAGATACTAAATTTCAGATGCTAACCACTTGGTTTGAAGAGTCGAAAATGAGTGAAGAAGAGTCATTCGACTCATTCTATAGTAAGCTGAATGAGGTGGTTATTGGCAAGTTCAATTTGGGTGAGAAAACGGAGGACTTAAAGATAGTGAGGAAAATTCTTCGATCATTGCCAGAGAGCTTCTGAGCAAAAGTCATAACTATAGAGGAAAGTAAAGATTTGGATGAGATCAAAATCCAAGAGCTTATTGGATCTTTTCAAACATATGAGTTGAGATTGCCTTCTCATAAGTTGAGTAAATCTTTTGCTCTTAAAACTATCACTGAGAGAATGGATGTTTCATCCGAAAGAGATAATGTGGAGAAGGAGGTAGCATCCCTAGCAAAGAACTTCCAAAAATTTCTGAAGATGAAAAAAAGTGGGAAACCGTTCAGCAAAAGGAAGTTTTCATCCTCTAAAGGTGATAGGAAGGAGTTTAAGAAGAAAGATGGGAAGGATACTCAATCCCCTCAAGACATTGTGTGTTATAAATGTAATGGCCATGGACATCTTAAGAAGGAGTGTCCCAATTATCTAAGAGGAAAGGGCAAGGCGTATGCGACAACACTTAGTGATTTGGATTCTTCCAATTCAGATTCAGAAGAGAGTTGTGATGGAGAAGGGAATTACTCTACTTTTATGACTACTGCTTATGTTAAGTCCTCGAAGGACTTGAGTTTGCTAGTGAAAGAGCTCAGTGAACATAGTGAAGTGGAGTCAATGGGAGTAGTAGAAGAATCTGATGCTGAAGAAGATGAAAGTGCAGTGAAACTTCAAGAAAACTATAATTCTCTCCTTGAGAAGTCAGGAGAATATACAAGGGTGGCCAAGGTAGCCGTTAAAAAGATGAAGAAGGTAGAGGAGGACTATAGAAGTCTCTTAGTGAAATATAAGGAAGCCAAATGTGAAATAGAGACACTGAATGGAGAGCTGACCGAAGCCTACTCAAAGATAAAATTCCTTGAGCTTGAGGTGGTTCAAGCCAATGCTAAAGTAGAGTGAGTTTCCTACAAGAAACTTGATGAAGTCCTCTCTCATAAAAAACCTTTCTTCGACAAAACCGGATTTAGATATACTGGAGAGAGTAGTTCAGCTGTCAATATATCCAAGGAAGTGAAGTTTGTAAAAGCCAAAGAACCGATGGTAACTACCACAAAGGCTAAGAAAGTGAAGGGGGAGAAGAATAGAAATGTGGCTAACCAACGGGTGTTGAATAAGCCTCATAACCAATCAGTGGTTAGATTTGAAGCCAAAGGAAAATCACTTCCAAAATTACAAAGAGGTCCGAGAATTCAACATTTTTGTCATCACTGTGGACTTCAAGGACACACCAGACCAAATTGTCATAAGCTAAGGGCATTGAAGAATGCAAGTGATCAGAGGTTAAGAGGACTAAGAAATGACAAATGGAATTGGGCTGTTGAGCAATCAAGAGGTCAAGATGGTGATTCTGGTGTGGTGGATGTGATGAAAATAATTGATGCATTCACCACTTGTTTGGCAAGCTTCTTTAGAAGGTTTGAAGGCCACAAAACTCGTACCCAATCCTATAGGGATATCATCCTAAACACACGTGCCGTGTGGGTGAAAAGGGTACTCATGTATAAGCATTACAACATGCTCATGCATTAATACTTCCGATATTTCCGATATTTAGGGGCATATGTTCATACATCATGACATGCATAATTCACTTTGTGTCAATTGCTTATGGTTTATAGCATGTTTCTTTTACTTGTTTTGGTTTGTATATGTTTTTGTTGATCTTACTTTATTTGGTTTGTTTTTAAGTGTGTTCAAAAATTCCAAAACCCATAAAAATTGAAAAATCTTCAAAAAAAGTTTGATTGCTTGTGTTGTGTGTATCACATGTGAGTTTGGCCTAGTACCTTCGTACTAATTGCGTAGTGCATTTTTGAACTTAGCTTGTTCTATATGCACATATATCTGTGCGGGAGAAATCTTGAAAACTATGTGTGATTGTTGTAAATAGATTTTCAAGCTTGTCATGAATGATTGGTTAATAGTCTTGATGGTCTTGATACTTGCATAGACTTGTGTCTATATATCTTCCCACATTTTCTTTTTTGTTTTTGCAGTAGAGCTCACTAAATGTTAATCTCCAAATAAAAAGAGATATTGAACTGCAAAAGCCTATCGCACATATTAGTATTTGACTACGAAAAAGCGAAAATGACTTTTCTAATGAAATGTATAGTGCTCAAAAAGCCAAAGGCTAACTCTCAATGTTTAAATATCAAAAATTTCAAGCACCGATCTTAAAAAGAGATGTATTATCCAAAAATGATCAAATATTATGATTTATGCGGAAGTCAAATGAAAAGCTTCTATGTCTTGTAATCAATTTCTTGTGGGAGATCATATATGCTCATTTCTATAATTGAGATAATCCGCTTGATTTTGTTCCAGTTGTATATGACTTGATTGAGTTGATCATTAAAGTTTCACTCTGGTCTAAGGACTATTCCACATTTGATACTCACACACAACACACAAGACTTTGTTCAAGTAATGCTTATCTTATTTGTGTGATTGTACATGTTCAAATGCGATGTGTATGCTCAATTATTTGTCGATCAATCCCAAAAATATTTTTGAGTGTTTTATATGTTTTTGAAAGTGTTTTTATACTTTCATGTCTTTAGTTTTTGATCAAAATGCATTTTTGTGTTTTTCTTCAAAAACTAGTTCAGAGGTTGTTTCACGAGAAGCTCGTGACTTAGAGCTTCTTGCGAAATATGCTTAAGGGAAATTAAAAAGTCACATTTTCATATAGAGAGTCTCGCTACTGCCTCTCGAGTATTTCGCGATTAAACACTTCTCGCGAAACGTTTTTAGGAAAAAATTGGAATTTTTTCAATTCATACAGAGACTATCGTGACTTATTCGTGACTAAAAGTTTCTCGTGAAAGTTTTTGAGCTTTAGTGGCCATTTTCGTGATTGTCTGTCGACTATCACACTACTGCCTAACCCGCGAAAAACGCGTATTTTTAGTTTTTATATAGCAGATGTGACATGTTTTCAAATACTCTTAACTTCCCTTGCACTACCTCTCTTGAACCTTTTTCAACCCAAATCTTATTTTCACTAAAATCTCACCATTTTCAAGCAAAAATCTCTGCAAAATCACTTCAAGGTATGTTTTCCTAAACATTTTTTTCATTTTTGTCTCAAATTTTACAAATTTTAGCTTAGGGTTTTAAAAAATTGGGGATTTTCGAAAATTGGGTTGGGATTCTTAATTTTGTGAAATTTTTTTCAATATTTTGATTGGGCCGAGTCCCATTTGCTGTGTTTGTGTCTGTGTTGGCCCCATGTGGCATTCTAAGCTTGTATTGAGGCAGTTTTCACCATGTTCATGCGTTGTTCATAGTTGTAGTGCATTATTGCATGTTAGGTGTTTGACAAAATGTCCTAGTGACACTCTTGTGTTAAATTAGACTCAACTGAGTTCCGATGCTTGGGTTTACTCTTGATTGAACATGTGTCACATGTTTTGGTCAAAGGGTATGTGTTTTTACACATTTTCCCAATTTGTGCCTCAATGCCATGCCATGCACACACTAGGCACGCACTAGGCATCCTCTAGGCACACCCAATGCATCACCTGTTGCACTCATATGCATCAGCACATGTACAACCCAGACACAATTACTTAATTCAGGCATTGTGCTTTTGTTTACATGTTTTAACATCCATAGCATGCTGTTTTAAGGTCATTTGCTTTGTTTTGAGTTGGTTATGCTCTGTTTAGGTTGTTTTACCTCTGTTTTGAACTAACATGTATCTAATCATGTTTTTGTGTTCTGTTTTGTGTTTTTGCACTTGTTTCTTTTCTATTCTTTGTTCCTTTGTGCAGATGTCTCCTACTAAGCATGCAGCTCCTAAGAGATCATCCTCCAAACGTGCATGCGCTGATTCTGATAACTTTAGGTCTGTTGAGGCTGATATGAAGTATAATGACTTTTATAAGGATAAAACGATCATCATGGAAAAGGTCGTACAAATGGAATCACTTGAGGACACTTTCATACTTGAAGTGTTCAAAGACAGGACATGGACAAAGCTCTTGAACCCGACTGAAGTTGTGCACTTGGAGATCATCAAAGAATTCTTCGCCAATGCCAGTGTAGAAGAAAATCACATAGACTGCTGGGTGAGACACAAAGAGTTTGTCATTACTAGAGAAAGTATTCAGGATTTCTTAGAAGTTCATCCTCCCTCACAGCCAATTACAGTGCAATATAAGGATAGATTGGGTTCTATTGAGGAGATGATAAGGATACTTGGTGGTACACCGAAGAAATCATCCATGAATACAATACCATTCTTTTTGGAGATGATGGCACTTGCTTATGTGATGATCCATAATCTATATTTGATCACCAACCTTACCACATTGTCTGCTCTAAGAACAATCTTCCTGTATGATCTCTTTACCCATAAAGAGATAGATATTTGTAGCCACATTTTCCACATTTTGAAGAGGAGCTTTGAGAAGCAAAATTCCAGAACAATTATGCCTTTTCTTTCACTGATTATGGGCCATATTACATAGACAAGGCTCAAAATTCCTAGTGGCCTCACAGTGGTTTAGAGGGACTATCCTATTGTCCATACCGCAGGGATCAGATAGAGTTTGATCAGTTCTAACCTTTTTGGCCATTCCAGTCAAAAATGGGGAGAAATTTTTGAGGGGGAGCTTGCACAGTTGAGGGGGAGCATAGCTAGCATAGCTTAGACCTTAGATACATTTTTTCATTACAGGCGGTTTAGTTTTATTTATGTTTTGATTTAAACTGTTTCAGCATCTATAACTCTTGGACAGTTGTCTTTACTACTTTTAGCTTTAGTACATTGTTATTTATTTCAGTTTAATGTTCAATGTTTGTGATCATCTCAATGTTTTGTAGCATTTTTTTATAAAACTTTTAAGATATTGCTAATATGTCTTAAGTACATAACTCTTGTGCCCTAGTAGGATCTTGTTTCCTAGATGCAAATACTTCGTGTATTTTGCATTGGTTGAGTGTTGAACATGCAATTAATCCTTGGGATTGTTCTTAATTGCATTGCGTGTCCGAATGAGCATTTACTTGCTAAATGTTCATTGTAGTCATTCTTTAATGAATGTTCTTGTATGATCAAGATATGCTTACATGTTTATAATATCTACAAACTTGATCGCATTTTACTTGTTCATATATGTACCTTGTGTTCAACTTGTCATAAGCTTAATGAAAGTTTTGTTTGTGTGCAAGTGTTTAAAGTTATAGGTATGTATAGACAAGTGCTTCACAGCTTCTAGATTAGGTGTTAGTGAGTTTTACCACTGTTCCTAAACTCACGTTTAAGTTTAGAGTCTGTTTTAGGGGTTTTGTCACAGAATAGCTAAAGTGGGAGATTGTAAAGTTGTAATTTACAACTATGTGTTTTGTTGGCTTTAATTCCCTGCCAAATTTGATTTTATTTTTATTCAATCTTTTGTACCCTGTATTTATTGTGGGATTTAATTGTAAGGGTTGTGTGTTAGAGAGAGAGAGAATGTGAAGACTCAAGCTATTGAAGAAAGAAGATTTCTCATGGGTAGCTCGCTACTAAGTATCTTGCGAAGTGATGCATGTGCCCTGCACATGACTGGAATGCGAAGAGTCAGTACAGATGGAGACAACTATGTTTTGTGATTAGCTCGCAGGTAAGGCCTTCTCACAAGACACTCGCAAAACATTCTATTTTGCCAGGATGTGCTATCTGATACACACTTTTTGTACCCACATTATATATACCCACATTACCCACAAATGTTGAGGAGTACTTTTGAGAGAAAACCTTAGCCACAAAACTTGAGAGTTAGAGGTTGCAATACCCACATTTCTCTACACAATTGCTTGTGAATTTTCCTCAACTCCTATCTCTCCATTTCCATACCATTGAGAGGTTGATAGCCCAAACACTTACCACACCCTTTTAGAGTGTCAAATGAGGTTTTGGTGCTGCTGGGAAGCATTGGAAGAAGCCAAGGATGGCAGATGCAACATGGAGCTTGTTGCGGGATTCGAAGAGTTAGACAAGACACGGTTCTGAGAGGCCTTGTTGGAGTAGGAGCTTGGAGGGCTTAGGTACATCTGGTAGATTAGGCTTGGAGGGTCTCTTGCTAACCCATGTATCCTAACTGATTGTTTAGTGGATCGATTACCGCTTGGAGGGCGGTAGAGAGGTTTTTCACCGAGTTCTTCAGTTTCCTCTTCGATAACACATCGGTGTGTTATCTTGTGTTTGCATCTCTCTTCCCTACTCTTTTATATTCCATTTTACTGTTGTGTTGTCTTGATTATGTATTAGAGTAGCTTGTTTGTTTATTCGCTCGCATTTACACTATTTCGCACTTAGTATTAAGTTAGTGTAAAATCTATCGAGCCGTAACTTTAATTTGGGGGTCTAAACAACTTTTGTATTTTCAATACATTTTTGAGCTTTCAAATAAGATTTTAGAATTTTACAATAAAGTTACACTAAAGAACTTAAAAAGGTCTTTAGAAATTCGCAACATCACTATCACATAGGTTTATGAGTAACACTATTTTAATTAATTGAATCTTAACACATAGTTGTGTGTGAAATTGGGTGGGTTAGACTTATTGTAAAATCATAATTTAATCTTTTAAATAATAAGAATAATAAATGAGGCCTAATAAATATAATTTAAAGTATCCTTACATTCTTCTCATCAATTACAAAGTTTTGTTTTGTTTTTTGTCTTTTCTTTTAATGGGAATCAATTAAAGCTTTGGCATTTAATGGCATGAAAGTTATGGGACTAGATGACTATTAATATGAAATTAGACATTAATGATTTTTTTAAGAGACAAACAGACTTTAATATTATATTACCATCTATTTGGTTTTCAAGTAAAAAAATGTGATAAGTTTGAAATTCCCAATGAATTTTAGTCTTTATAGTTTTTTAGTTGAATGAAAGTCTTAACATTTTAATTGTAATTGATTATTATTATTATTATTATTAAAGAAAAGGGTGGTAACACACATCCTATTATACACATTCAAACTGTACATAAATTGTGACTTGAAATTATGGTTTTCAAGTTGGAAACTGTTACTAATTATGTACAGTTTGAGCAAGTGTGTGATAGTGTGTATAAAACAGAATGTGTAAACCAGTTTTTACTCTAAAGAAAATGTGATGGAAGAATTTGGAATATCCTTTCCACGAATTTCCCATATGGAAAGGTATTCAATCCTTATCTAATCATTGAGATTCACGAGATGGATAGCTATCGTTACAACATATTATTTATAATGGGGAAAGAACGCATGCCATGATTCAATTTTCAAACCCCAAACCTGGATCACGGAGTAAATCTCTCCCATGACAAGCGTAAAAGAAGGACTACCAAGACAAATGTATGAACAATATTATCCACTCATACAAAATATTCCCTTAATAAATTAAATCCAAAGAGAAACTTATTAATTCTATCATCAAAGAGTCTCTTGTCGGCTCATTCTTGATGGCATTTTAGGCCTTAAGGGGGGGGGGGGGGGAGGGGGGGGCGGGGGTGGTTGGGGGTAACCCCTCACTTTTGAAGTCCTCCCCCACCCTCATTCAATTTTTACATAAATGAAATTAAATGTCATACCTAACTCATTAAATCAAAGTATATTTAAGGTATATGTTTCTAAGAATAGATAGTTAGTGTGAACTAATGCATTTTCTTCTTCTTCTTATCACTCTTATATTATAGGTAATTAACAAATGTGAGTTTCAGTTAGCTTAATTGGTAAAGTATCTGATAGTTGAATAAAAGATTTGGGGTCTTATACCAAAAATTGATTGGTGTTTTGGTTTGATGATAAAGAATTATCAAGAACGAACGTCATAAGTTGAAATATATTTAAAAAAAAAATTTATAGGTAACACATTAAACCAAAATATATTAATGACATATATTCCTAAAAATAGATAAGTAAGTCTCATTAAAAAATATATTTTTTGGTATTTGTAGAATTATACACATGGACACTATATTTTTATTCTCTAATTTTTAGAAGAAAAATCAATTTCAAATTTTGTGGTCAGGAGTTAGAAATCATTATTGCTTTTTTTCATCTATAAAAAATAAGGTTTTCTGTTAGTTTCTATTATTATTTTTATATTTTTCTTATATTTTTGTTTGAAGGGATATTTTTCTTAGGGTAAATTGAAAATTACATCCCTAAAGTTTGAGAGTGATTGAATTTTACACCCTGAAATTTTAGAATTTGGATTTTACCCCCTATATTTAGGAGTGTTTGGATTTTACTCCCTAAATGTTTGGGTTGTTTGGATTTTATACCCTAAAGTTTCATAATTTGGGGGTGTAAAATCTAAACAACCCTAAATTTTAGGAGGTAAAATCTAAGTTCTGAAAGGTCAGGGTGTAAAATGCAAATACTTCAAACTTCAGGGGGTAAAATCCAAATTCTGAAACTTTAGGGTGTAAAATCCAATCATCCCCAAACTTTAGGGGTGTAATTTGCAATTTACCATTTTTCTAATATTGACTTGTATAGAATTAGACATGTAAATTGTAAAGTGATGTTTTTGACTTTTTTCTTTAAATTATTTAAAATTGAGTAAAATTTTATATGTTTTGTAAATTTTAAAACTATTAGTTTTATCTATTTTTGCAACTCTAATTTATTTAACAAAAGATACTAATTTAGAATGTTTAAAGAATATTCACTTTGTGGGTTACAGTTAAGTCAACTGGTAAAGTCCCTTATTGTTGAATAAGAGATCTGAGATTTAATCCTCACCTACACCAAAAATTGATTAATGTATTGGTTTGATGATAAAGAGCTATTATCAGGAGTGAGCGCCATAGGTTCAAAAAAAAAAAAAATCACTTTGATTAACACTATTTAGAAAGTAGTTCATAATTTACAAACTTGCTATATAAAAAACAATTAACCAACGTAAATATACAATTATACTATCTTAACCAAAGGTTGCCAATAACATGACTGAAAAATAACTCATGACCGGAGATGAATTTAATGCATGAATTGGCAAGTGGAGTTTAGTAAATTGTGATGTGTAAACAAAATGATAGGTCAACAATAGAGCGGATGATAATTGGCCACAATATCTCTCACTTTAAATGATTGTTCAATTAAACCAATGTTGATTATTATTATTATTATTATTTATTTATTTTTATTTTTATAAAAAAACACCGATGTTTGAAGCCTTGATATTATTGAAGTCTGTCAGTCATTAGGGTAAGCCATTGAAAGAAAAGGTTAATAATGGGGCTAAATGAGTAAAATGGAAATCTAAGAAACTACTTCCTAGATTTATTTTCCATTAAAAAATAAATAATTTCCATATGGACATTTTTTTTTAGATTGATTGTAATTAGGTGCGTGCGTTGATCAAATTGGATTATGAATTTCTTAACATGACAATGCCTTAATATTAGTGAAGCTCGTTAGTTATTAGGGTGAGCCCTTAAAGAAAAAGAATAAAAGAAGGTTACTAATGGGTTAAGATAGTCAAAATGGAAATCCAGGAAATTACTTCCTAGATTTATTGTCCTTAAAAAAAAAAAAAAAAAAATCCATGCTGACATCTTTCCTAGTTTGATTGTAGATTGCAATTTTTTCTTTCAATTTTATTTTTCTTTCTTCATTGGATAATTTGATAACTATAATAGGAGATGAGGGCTTTGAACTGTGAAAATATTGGAAATATTAAAAAGTGTTAACTAATTGAGATACAAGATTCTTGACTTTTTAAAGCGAATTTGTTTTAAAATGCACGACAAATTCTCAATGATTTTCTTCATAAGATAACAAATTGGATCCATGCATTGCTGATTATCATTGCAAATAATACATGTAAAAAAAATGTTGATAAAGTGTAGGAAATGCGAGTAGGCTACTATATTTGAAAGATCTATACTCCTTTTTCACAGTTTCACCTGTTATTTAATTTTATTTTTCCTCTAGACAATGATAATAAGGAACAAAAGTTAATTATTGGATATTCAATAATTAATTAAACAAAATTCAATAATTAAGCATATGCTTCAATCTAAACGCATTGAACATGTGATTTCCTAGACCACATATCATAAATAATGAATTGCACACAGCCTAGGGTAGAACGGAAAATATAGTTGACATAATTTTCCCATTTCCTTGGTGGCTCAACTATATATATTTGGGGAGAACTTATTTAACAAAAATATAGTTGTAGTACCATCAAGAAAGATATATATATATATATATATATATATATATATTTTTTTTTTTGTAAAGTTGAACATAAATGAAATTAGCTGAATAAGCTAGAACAAAGCTGAATTCTGTACGTCTTGGTCCCCCAAATAAAAACGATAGCTAATTTTCCATGTCCATAAATTTCTTAGCCTTCTTGTGTACCTTCACCAAGTATCTCTTAAACCTCACAATATCAAGCTTCAAATTTTGGGTCCTCATGTATACTATAAGCATCTGGATTCTTTAGCACCAAGTCGTTAGCCCCATATATTTCTACTAAGCTGCTTTCTTTTGTTTTTACCTTGTACTCCATGTATTCCAATCCCAAATTCTTTGCTGGCCCTTTAAAACTTATATTCGAAGGCAAATCTACCCCAATTGGCACCAATTGCACCAACACTGCCCTTGGCCATTGCATGGCTAGAGTGAACTAGCTTAAATACCTTAGCCAAAGATGTGTGTGTTGTTGTTGGGTCAAGAACATTCACATGAAATCCCACTTCCTCAATTGCCTTTACAACTTCTTTTTTGTTTAAAATTGCTCTACCCACATCAAGTTTTCGAATTACAAACACAAGTTGTGGCCTATTATAAGATGTAATTAGCACATCATCACCACCTTTTTTCTTGTATGAATTTTCTAGGAAAACTCGAAAATCATTGAGGGATTTTGGGTGGTGAGGTAGTAATGTGGGATCCACAATCATGGGCCCATGTTTTATTAGCCCTATGATTGCTGATGGGAAGCAATGTGTGATTCTCTCTTTCTTGATATCAATGATTGGATAGTGACTGAATTGAGAGAGAATTTCAGCATACTTTTGGGGCCACCATGGATCATTGCAATCAGAGATCACAAGTGTGACATCTTGATTGTAGAAGAGAGAATTGATGGTGATGAAGAGGGGAACAAACCCATCACTGAAATCATGGAAGAAGTTTCCAGTGTACCCTCCTGCGCTGAATACTAAGGTTGGACTATTGTGTGTGACTTTACATTGAGTGCTGTGTGGAGCTGAGGTGAGAGCAGGGAAGAGGATCTCGTACCGTACCGGCCGGTACGGCCGGTATATACCGTACCGGCCGGTGAACCGGTACACTTACCCCCCTCATTTCGTACCGGATTTAATACCGGACGTACCGGCATTGTACCGGCCGTATCGGCGAATTTCGGGTGTTCCGGCCGGAAAATGAATACCGGCCGAAACACGAAAAGTCCCATTTGTAAGGAAAGAAAACAGAGAAAAAGGAGAAAAGGAAGAAGACGATGACGAAGCAAGGGTTGCGCCGTGAAGCAACTGCTTCTTCTTCTTCACTTCTTCTTCTTCTTCTTCTTCTTTCCTTTTTTTCTTCTTCTCTGTCGGTCTGTCCGTCTCCCTCTCTTTTTTTTTTTTTTGCCGAACCTTTTTTTCTTTTTCTTCTCTGTCCGTCTCCCTCTTTTTTTTTTTTTGCTGAACCTTTTTTTCTTCTTCTTCTTTGCCGGTCTGTCCGTCTCCCTCTCTTTTATTTTTTTGCTGAACTATGTGTCTGGTTTCTCTTCTTACTTTCTCATTCTTTGTTTTGTATTTGTTTTTGAAGTTTCCTAAGCTCTCCATGTGACTATAGTACACTGCCACCAGCTGCCAAGCATTGGAAACATTGAAATGTTTTAATTTTTGAATAAAAGGTGAGCTCTCCACGTTAACACTTTCCACCGCTTCTTTTCAACTTTGGCCTTTGAGCTCAAATGATGTGACAATAATTTACGTGTATTGCCATATTGCTACAGTATTACAACAAATTTATATTTTGACAATGCTAATATTATAACATTTTAAACAATTTTTGTTATAATTTATCGTGTGAGGAGTTGTAAGTGATGAAAATGTGAACTCACATACACTCACAATTTTTTTCACCCCACACATACAGACACATACATATATATAAACAACTTTTATATTTATTATAATATACACATACATACATACATACATATATATATTTATTTATAAATATAAAAAATAGCGGTAAATCCGAAACGGTACACCAGTATTAACCGGTATCCGAAATATATCGTACCGCTGACCAAACCGGTACAGTCTCCGGTACGGTATTGACTCCCTTGGGTGAGAGTCAACTCTTTGACTGTGGACATTGCTCCTTTGTCCCATTTTCTAGGGTATGGTCTAGTTTTCAACCATATGGGTTGTTGAGTAGAGTTGATGGGGTCCAATGCATAGAGTGTTGACGTGATTGGTTCTAGCAGTGCGGGACCATCGACTGAACACAGATCATAGTAAGCATGAGAACGGTTGCAGGTGATTTGTCCAGCTTGTTCTAATTGGCTCTGCGAAAATACGACTCTAAAGCGATTTAATTCTGTCAAAAAAAGAAAAAAGAAAAAAGAAAAAGGAGAAGAAGTAATGAATATCACTATCAATTCAACATACTATGGTTGATTCTCAAAAAAAAAAAATTCAACATACTATGGTCGGTCAAAATGCGACTAATAGTGTTGGGAACATAATTTGACTTCCTATAAACCACTCTAAAAATAAGTTCACGAGGTGTGATGTCGAATGCCATGCCATAGAAAAATTTAAGTGTGTTTTTCACATTACCAATAGATTTTGAGGTGAAGTGGTATAACTCACAATTTGACAAATGGTATCAGAGTCAAGGTCATGAGTTTCAGTTGTGATAGTATTATTGTAAGAAAGAGATTGTTGGGGGGCTACAAGTCATCTCTTTACAATCACTCTAAAAACAGATTCGTGGAGTATGATATCGAATGCCATAAAAAATTTGAGAGTATCTTTGTTATTATCAATTGGTTTTGAGATGAAGTGTCACAACTTACTGTTCGAAAAATACACTCATAATCAATCATATCAAAATTAGAGTACAAAAGTTGTATTTATAGACTTTTTCATGTATTTATTATAACAGAGGACTTTAGTATGGATAAATTGACTTGATTAGATGAGAAAAATGATTTTTTTTTTAAATTTTTTTTTATTGTTATACACAAAAATTAGAAACACAAATAAGTAAAAGCATTTGTTGTCCTGCATTTTGGTAGTTTTGACAGAGAATAAGGGCATTTGTGTTATGCAAGCTTATGTGAAGCAGAACTTCAGAAGAATTTTGAAGTTTAATTCATCCAAAAAGAAAAACCAAAAAGAAAGAAAGAAATAGAAAGTTTAAGAGGGCATATGTGATATACCTTGAAAGATTGTCAAATTCGTTATAGCTGTGAGACTGAGATGGACATAGATAAACACCAAAAACGACAAACATGTTGCAGTTGCTAAACTTAATCTCTTCATTACTTGCATATAGGAAGCTTCGGATATATCTTTAATTAATATGTTGATGAAAAAAATGTCTGGACTCTCCGGCAATTTTGAACGTTCATCTGAGAAAAAAAGGTGAAAAATAAGTCCAGAAAAAAACTAACTCACCTTAGTAAAATAATAAATTAATATATATAATAGGGGAACTCTTTAGCTTCTACATTTTTTATACTTCAAAGAATAATCATATTGAAAAATAAAAAAAGACAAATTGAAAATTTTAAAGCTGCCCCATTGAGGGGAAGTGGACTTAAAAGTCTTCTTCGAGGATCTTGACTTGAGGAGAGAGTCCCAAGAAACCCCATCCACAAAATGGGCTCGGCCTAGGGGTTGAGAAGGGATGAACAAGCCTTCCATTGAGAGAAGATCAACTGGGCCCATTACCGAGATAATTTGTGAAACCTATCTTCCCAAGGAGCACATGGCCTAACCGAGAAGTAGCCATTTGCTTAGCTGATGATCTCCCTTTTTCAGCTACTTTCCTGAGGAATACATAGAGGAAAACATAGAGCCCAGTGTAATAGTTACCTCTGCATTTAAGGCCCTCCTCACCTAATGCAGCCACATTGAATGCTGAATAATTAGTTTGAACAATGAAAACATCCCCAAAAGTCTATTTTCATGATCAAAGAATGACAAGGGAAGGTGTTGATAAGACAAGTATCTCCCTAAATCTAGTTAATAACTGGACAACAGGAAGAAGAGAAGAATGACTATTAAAGGAAGAGGAGGGCAACGGGAGAAGGGTCCAAAAAAAAAAAAAAAAAAACCTAAGGAAAGAGAAAAAAAAGAAGAGTCTTCACCTGTATTCATCCTTTGGAACCCCTCTTTATACATCGGGAGTACGATTCTTATATATAAAAGTCTTGATTTTCTTGTCTTTACCTTTGAGCGTCTTATTAATCTTCCCATTGTGAATTTCTGTCTCCCATACATTATAAATTAGTTGTGTTGATCTTGAACTCAAGGCTAATTCTATAGCATTGTGTTTTTTACCCCACACCCATCAAATTCTACTCTCACAAAATACTATACCCCATAGATACAACCACATAAAAGGGCCAAATTCATTCTGAAAAGAAAATATTAAATAAAAAATAAAGTAAAAAAAGATGTTTTAAAAATCAAATTCTATATGTAAAATCAGGACATGTGCTATACACTCAAAATATAACTAGTTCTTGTTACTATAATTTCAAAATATTAATTTTTAATTAAAAATAATAGAGTTTCTGAACATGCATGTAATACAAGTGAAAGAACTAGTTATTAATAGTTATAATTAATTGTTGATAAGATTAGTAATATTACTATCAAGATAAATAAGGGTCCTCCAAAAGAAAGAAGTGGAAAAATGAAATCTATTCATGCTTCAAAATGTCTAATTATTTTTGGTTTATATTTAAACATATATATATATATATATATATAACTGGGCTCAGAACGAAGAAGCAGAAGAAGAATTCAGGCGCTAAAAATCTGATTTGGAGAATTAACGTATGTATGTAATGTAAGAATTGTGCTCTTGGGACTATAATAAAATTAAAACTAAAACCTCAGATTAGTTAGTACATGAAAATGACCAGGCTTTCAATTAACAACTATGGTCACTGTTTAATTAAGGTCAATTCACAGAAAACAGCTTTGATTACAAATTCAAAGAAAACACCAATGGAAAAGAATGAGAACTAGAATGAAAAAGAAAAATATTGATTAGGAGATTAGAGAAGAAAATAATCAAAAGATAGAACTAAAGTGGGATGTAGGAAAGGGGTTGATCAAGCTTACTTGAATGTGGGTGCCCTCCAAACAACACAATTGAGCTCATAAAAGTAGGCACTACAAAATGTATTCTACATATCTATTTCTACACAAAGAAGCCTATTGTCTGGTTTTAAAAGAGGGTAAAATATATGTACAACTCATTAATTTGGTGCATTATGTTAGGATTTTCAATTAAATTTAAAGGCATAGCTTCATTGAATCCAATTATTCTTGGGAATAACAACACTGTTTTTCTTTTATTAGTCAATGCAACCATGTGTTTTAATATAATTGAGAACCATGTTGGGTACACTGAATGTAGATTACATTTGGAATAGTAATCTTTATTAATGGGAATAGAAAACATTGTAATGGAATATATTAATAATGATGTATAAGGAAACTCTATATTTTTGGAAATATATTAATTTTAAAATCTATTATATATACTAAGGAATATCTATTACATCCATTTTAAAAAGGAATAGCTATTCTTTAACTTAAAGAATAGTTATTCCAATGTAATAACTAATCCATATAATAAAGATACAACCAAATGACCTAATTGCAATTACACATGAATAACTATTTCATTACAGGAGCTATTACAGCATACCAAACGTACCCCTAATGTATTACATTTAAGTTTTTATTTTTTATTTTTTATGTTTCTAATAAAAAAGTTATGTCCTTTATAAAAATAGTGGGGATATGAAATTTAAAGAATTTCTATATATAAAGGCCAATTACATTTTAGAGAGTTTGGTTTCAAATTAATAGTTTAAAATTATTTAAAAATAATTATTTACATTGCCACCATTTTGTCTTTTTATTATTATTATTTTTATATAGATATTATAGGATTTGAAACTTATTACATTCTTTTTATATGAATTTTTTTTAACTGTTAAGTCATCAATGAATTTTTTTCTCAAAAAAAAAAGAAAAGAAAAGAAAAGAAAAGAAAGAAGAAGCCATCAATGAATTTTGGCTTCTTTCTTGGTATTTGTAAGATTTGAATTTAGATTGGTTAATGTTGTGCTTGGATCTTCATAGTCGATAGGGGCATCAATTAGAGGTGGCGAAATCTGTTACATTCTGCGAACCAAACATGACGTGAAGTTAATAAGTTATGGGTTGAGGCTTAACAGATTTTAATAAAAAGGTTTCTATCATAGTTTACCCCTCTAAATAAATACAAACATGATCAGAATATAGTCCAAAATTCGACTAGGAAACTTGTGGATGAAATAACCTTAAAATTTGTCTCATTCTTAGGAAATTTATCTATACATTGCAGTTCATCATTGTATTCCACTTTCTGTAAACTTATCAGATTTAGAGAGAGGTTGTCTTTGCATGTATTTTCCCAAATTGCTACATTATTCTTGATGCAAATTGCTACTTTATACTTGATAAAAAATTGCTACAACCTATTTTCTGAGGATTCCCCTAGTTAGTCAACCTTTCATTATGCTACATTTCCTAATCTTTGTTGTGTATCTGTTCTTTGGTATAGTTATTTGGTGTGACAAGAGGTGCAAAGGGGAACTTCTTGATTGGCTTGATGCCCCTTGTCTCCTCTCTTCTTTATATTTTTTTGATAGGTAAGTAATGCATTGTTATTAATTAGAGAGAAGAACTTTTGAGTTCATGATGATGAACACAAAGGAGCAAAAATACAAAATACAAAAGTATCATATGGACAGTGTAAGCGAAGCTAGAAACTCAAGCATGGATAAGCAATGAGTTGAACCCCAAAATCTAGACGAATCAAAAATAGTGCAGTGAAACACTCTTTTTAATTGATCCTAAGAGACTTTAGTGTCCTCAAACAAACTACAATTCTGCTCCTTTCAAACAATGCACATCAAACAACCCAGTATCAACTACCAAATTCCAAACATCAGTTGTATGCTTCCCGAACCATATATATATATATATATATTTATCATATATATATATATATATTTTATCTATTATATATTTGGTTGTTGAATACAAAATACATTAGATGTTTCATTACATAAAACTTATAAAAATAAAAAATACTTTTAATTAATGACACATGCACTTAACATACACCTCATCACAATCATCATAATGTATTAACAAAATGACTTAAATCCTAATGATAATTATTAATTACATATCCAAAATTTAATGAGTAAAATTAATTACTGGAACTTGCTAATGAATTTTTTTTTTTTTTTTGAGAGGAAACNAATTATTTCATTACATCAATTAGTTGGGGGGACCACAATTTAGCTCCTACAACCACTCTAAAAACAGGCCTGTGTGGTGTGATCTCGAAGGCCATAAAAGACTTGTGTGTATTTTCCTCATCACTAATTGGTTTTGAAGTAGAATGACATAGCTCACGATCTAACAAATAGTATCAGAGCCAAGGTTATGGGTTTGAGCCACAGGAGTGTCATTGTGAGAGAGGATTGTTGGGGGAATTACAATTTACTCCCTACAATCACTTTAAAAATAGGCCTGCGTATGTGATGTCGAAGACATAAAATTAAGTGTGTCTTCCTCATCATCAATTAGTTTTGAGGTAGAATGACATAACTCAAAATCCCAAAAATTATATATTCATACTTTTTTTTCTTATTCTTTCTCCTCTCTGTCAGATTCAAGTTTAAAAATGTAGTTTTTCTAGACAAATAAATTAAAAGGCTTTGATTTTTTTCCCCTAATTGTTGTGAAACTCTAAAAATCAAGACATAATGGACCAATTTCATTAAGTTGATATTAAATTTTCTTTGTAATTTTTCAAATTTGAACTTTCTCTCTATCTACACGTATACACTTAGATTAGTCTAGAGCAGAAATTTTATTTTTATAAAAATCTCTCTCTCTCTCTCTCTCTCTCTCTCTCTCTCTCTCTCTCTCTCTCTCATAATTTACTAGTACAAAACTAACCAAAGAATTAGAATGGAGGATAAAAGATTTTAGTCTTTGCTTAACTCGCAAGTTTTTGATATACTAATATGGTTATTCATTTATTCTTAAATTTTTTTTTGGGAACCTTTTTATGTCCACCTATATGAAATGTATTTAAAACTAAGTTGTTCTTGTGCTTTAAACAACTTCAACTACCCAATCAAACGAGAGAGAGAGATATGTTGGGTGTAGTAGGCAATGGTGATATCGTATTGTGTATTCATTCTCATGTTAGATGAGGAACCTGAGTGTTTGATCTTCATCTGATGTAAAACCTTTGTTTTCATGTAATATAGAAATGATAATTTCTTATAAAATTTAGAAGCACTAGCTCCATTTCATTATTAGTTTTGTGTCAGCGATTTTTTCCTTTAAATTTTACTACTCCACCTTACATAATAGTCACTCTACAAGAAATTCATTTAGTAAACATATTTAACAAACTTCTTATGCTTATCTCAAAGCTTTCGTTTTTGTTTATCTCAAACTCTGAATTATAAACAAAAGAATTAAAAAATAAATACAAATGCAAAATACACTTATTAAATCATCTAGTGTCCTTTCAATATGCAGGACCATTATCACTATCCCTCTTTCTCCATGAATTTCTTGGCCGTCTTGTACATTTCCTTCAAGTACTCCCTAAACCTAACCAAATCCAACTTAACATTTTGCTCCTTCAAATATATGCCTCATATCTTTTTTTTTTTTTTTGAGAGGAAACACTGTAATTTTATTGATCAAAACCTGACTCAGCATGGATTACAGGAAAAAGGTGTGAAGGAACATCCTCTATTCACACCGATAACTCCCTAACATGTCTTGCATGTCTATCAATGTTTTGGGCTGCCTTGTTGGCCTATTTTAGCTTATGATTAAACTCAACTTTTGGGAATTGCTTTGCTTTGTCCTTTGCTTCATCTAATAAGTGTCCATACTCTACCAAGGATAATTCTTCCTGCCTTAGACCATCAATACTGATCTTTGAGTCACTTTCAAGGACAATAGATGAAAGATTGAGATCAAAAGCAAACTTTAGTGCTTTCTTTGCTGCTATCACTTCAACTGCAATGATGGAGAAGGGCAGTTGGAAGCTCTCTGACATGGAGGCCATTACACTGCCTTCCCCATTTCTGACAATAACTCCAACACCAGCAAGGTTGTCTTCTCTAAACACTGCCCCGTCAAAATTTACTTTGATTTTCGACCAAGGAGGAGGTTTCCAGATAAGTCGAGGTGGAGGTTGGCTAAGCTGATTAGGTGGACGTGGAGGTATGGTGCCTCCAAAAATACAGTCTACATGATTTTTTGACAACGTCTCCACCCGTAAGTTCATTGAATCCTTCCAGAATAGCACAAGCCCTCCTCCTCTGTTGATTTGAGGGGCACAGAACATGTGATCAAATTTCAAATTTCGCTTAATACTTTTTAGCCTTGCTTCATCCGCTCATGTTTCAGCAATGAATATGATGGAGAGATCTTTTGCCTGGAAAAAATCTCCAAGCTCTCTCTCTATCACCTAGTTCTCAAGCCCACGATAGTTCCACACTAAAAGACTCATAGATCTTGGTAGGGCTGCACTACAGCCTCCACCAATGTATTTGTGCACATTTTGGATCCATGAAGGACCTGAAAACGTTTGTTAGGAGAGTTGGGGCCATTTGCTTCACTGAGACCTAATTTTCTCTTCCTTTTAGGTACAGGTTGTGGTTCAGACATTCCTGGACTACATTGCCGTAGTAGGCATTTCCAAGTTCTGAGATTGTTTGTCGTGCCTGTGATTTCAACCGTTGATGGAAGGGTCGGCTAGGGTTTTTTCACTTGATGAGGAAGTACGTTGAATATTTTGAGAGCTAATGCAATTTGCATTGAAGCAAAATTCTCCAGCATTAACTTCCGTGATTCTAGTAGCCTCTTTTTTCTTATCGGTTATTGCCATTTCTGAGCTATCATTGTTTAATTTTTGAACCAAGATGGATTCTGAGGGAAATACCGACTAATTATGGTGCAATATTAATTTCTCCTTTAAACTGGCAATCAAACTATCATCCACCTGTAGGCCACCTGTAACGCACTCCTCTTGCACATTAACTTCAGCATTCAACTCCATAGAGACAGAATTAATGCTCTCCCCCGATCCTTCGGTATCCGCGTCCTTATGGCTAAGGCCGCTCTCGCCGCTGCATGGGCAGCCATCTTGGCTTTTTTCTCCCTGGACTTGCTGCTTCGTTCCTCATAATAACTCGGAACATAAACCAAATCCTTGCCGGAGGATTTGTACGATGGAGCTCATAAAAAAGAACCAAATTCTTGCTGTTCCGTTGTCAAAGCACCTTTGCTCTGAATCCATATGTCACAGTCCCTATTATCATAATTTAAATGTCCACACTAGTAACGCATACTCGGTAAGCGTTCATACTTGAATTTTACCCAGTGTTTGCTCCCATTTGGTAGAGTAATCACCCTTCCTCTACACAGAGGACTTGTTAAATCAACCACTACTCGCACTCAAAAAAAAAAACTGCCTCCGTCATCATCAGTTCTCCCGTTCGATTTTTGAATATCTCCAACGGTTTCACATAGTTTCTCAGCCACTTTCCTTGATTGAAAACTTAATGGGATGTCATGGACCTGCACCCAAAAAGGGACTTTCTCGAAAACAAGCTCTCCAATTGGAGCATCATTCATATAACGTTGCACGACAATCAAGTGCTTATTGAAGCTCCATGGTTGACTCTTCAGAATTTTGTCCACTTCTGCCAGATTATTGAAAATGAAAAGTACTATTTCCTTGGTTACGAATTTTGAACCCGTTATCTGTCTTCCATAGTTGTTTGAAAGTTCTTGCTACTGCCTCCATCTGAAGAAAGTGTGAGGTTAAGAATTTCGCTGCAATAATGAACTCTCCTTTCCTATGATCCTCAGGAAGGATGAAGTCAAATTGTTCTTTGTTCGACAGAGACATGTTGTTCCAACTCATGGTCAGTTGCTCCATGGCTATACTATCAAGTTTTTCATGCAGCAACGTGAAGGAGAGTAAAAGAAAAAAACTGTTTCCCACGATTAACCCCACAACAAAATTGCCACTAGCTTTAAGAGCAGGGGCGGAGCCAGAGGGGGGCGAGGGGGGCACCTGCCCCCCCTGACTCCTAAAATATCCTTGCATTTGTAGTCTACTCTAGTTACTCCCTGGCATAGAGAAAAAAAGAAAAAGAAAAAAAGAACTCCCACTTGAAAGTGACAGGAAAAAGAAAGGAAAAGGAAATTACTCTCAAAGAACAAACCATGTACCTTTTCACCAATTTAACTATTCGTATAAGTTATAAGCAGCTTTTGTCTGTCCCAGTGTTGCACCTATTTCACTATTTTTTTTATTTATTTAATATCATTATTTCAACAATTTTCATGATATCTTTCAACATTTTATTATTGAGTGATGTTAAATATATTACAAATTTTATTACTTATATTTTACAAATTGGCATCTCACCAACCACAAAAAAATAATTTCAAACATATATTTATTATATTGTTTAAGTAACACTAATCACATTTTTACCATATCAGTTAGTAAAATTTGTAGTAGCTATGACTATGAATTGGTTATTTTTGTTTATTTATTTTAATACTATAAAATATATTCATATTTTCTTGTAATTATTTATTTATTTTGTTATTATTATTGATTAATATTTTTTAGATTAATTTTACTTTTAATATTAATTTTTTAATTTTGCCCCCTCTAAACTAAAATCCTGGCTCCGCCACTGTTTAAGAGTATACCTGATACTCCTAAAGAAAAACAGAAAAAAAACCAGACAAACTCTCCTTCGCGGAAGGGACTAAACTTCTACAGAAATTTGATCTTATTATTTATGAAAATATATTAATTTATATGTAGATTAGTGGGAATATGCTCGTGCCGATTGATTAAATAGGCTGCATGGAATTTTCAGTACAAAGTTGAAAGTGGATTTGGCCAAAGAGAAGAAAGTTTTTTTTTTTTTTTTTTTTCCTGGGGTTATTTGCCATTGATTATTATTGTTTAATCTGACTTGTTGTTTTGATAATCATCTTAAGACAGAAATTGCTATAGGTCCTACAACTTTTTACTAAAATTCAGTTATAAATAGTGGTAATTAAAAAGGAACTTCTATCACTCACAAACATTGAAGCACCTTAACCTCCTAACAAGTTTCACTTTGTGTTTGAGTTTCTATGATTTTGTACCATTGCAACTGAAACTATTCTACAAATTAATACAACATTGTTTTGATTAGACCCTCTATCATTAAATATGAGGTCCCCTTTTCCATTGAAAGCTCTGCCTCTCGTGTAATTATCTGCAATCAAGAATTTGAAAATTGGCTACCAATTTTAATTACCCATGACTCAATTTTCCGTCTCCTACACTTCACAAATTTCTGTCCATTCATAGTACCCATGACTCAATTACGACAACGAAAGAATATCCTAAAATGCAAGGAGCTTGTCGTTGACTCAATTATATTGATTGGGAAACTTAACCAAGAAAATTGAGCAGGGGTTTCATCACATTCACAAAATATTTTGTCAAGAGGACTTGTACAAAAGCTAGTTAATATATATGGCCTTTAAAGTCAATATATTATCTTTCAAGATTAAGGCTCTGAAAATTGTAGATAGAGATAGGATTTGACTCATTCTTTCTATTATTGCTAGATTGAAATTTTCGTAAATAATAGCTATATATGATGTTCCTCAATATTTTGTGGGTGTGTATGTAGAGAAACCTACCCTAGATGGGATTTTGGTAGATAATTATGGTGTAAGGAGTAGTTTACTAGGATATAGTAAAACATACCATTTCCTAAATCATAAAGATGGTTGTATTATAAGATTTTGTAATGCAAATTAGTAACAAGTTTTACATTCTCGTTTCTCAAAAAAGTTCTACATTCTCTTTGTTTCTATGATTTTGGACCATTGGAACTAAAACTATTCCGCAAATTAGTAAAACATTTTTTATTAGGTCCTCTCATTAAATATGAGGGCCCATTGTCCCTTGAAATCTCTGCTTCTCATGTAATTATCTGCTATAAATAATTTGGAAAATTGGCTACCAATTTAACTTTTTTGCCTGGCCTTTCCTTGTTAAACCATATACTCCAAGCAATTGTGACCACTAACCCTATCAACTATTGGATAAACTTGCCAAGCCATTATAGGCCTTTAGGCAATCGTTAAAATTTAAAAGATCCCCCTTTTAAGATGAAAATGGGATCGAACTGCTGGTGGCTATCGATCTTCAACTACCTAAAAGGGTCACTATAGACAGTATGATATATATTAAATTAAATTATTGCTTACACATTGTGAATATAGCAAAGATTTGCAGCTTTCCAAAACTTAATTTTATTACTAATACAAGCCGAGAGCCTTCAAATCTCCTCTTCCTGACTTGCTAGTACTACACAACCGGGAGTGTTCAAACAAATGTGTTTCTTCAAATATATATACAACCGTTCCTTTTAAAGCAACTGGGTCTCCTATTACCATGTCGTCATTGTTATAATTCTCTATCAAGCTACACTCCTCAGCTTGTATCCGATATTCCATTTACTTTTGACCCCACATCCCTAGCCAATCTTGCATAGCAAATCTCCACCACTCATGCAGTCCCAAGCGGCACCACTTGCATAAACACCGAGCCAGGCTTATACCAATCATTGCATGGCTTGAATGTATCAATTCATAAACTTAGTGCCTAGTGGTCATAAGGGTTGGCTCAAAAATAATAATCATATTAAAACCAACCTTTTCATATTCAAATTTTACTTAATTTTGTTTGAAATTACAAATACACGACGTGTACCACCATTACGATGAATCAACACAAGAATTGGCCTAGATTTTGAAGGGTTAAATTTAGAGAGATGCTTTTGGTTTGGAATTTGGCCCATATGCTTTGTCAATTAAGGCGTGAAAATGTGTGAACAAATCTTGCATAGCAAATCTCCACCACTCATGCAGTCCCAAGCGGCACCACTTGCATAAACACCGAGCCAGGCTTATACCAATCATTGCATGGCTTGAATGTATCAATTCATAAACTTAGTGCCTAGTGGTCATAAGGGTTGGCTCAAAAATAATAATCATATTAAAACCAACCTTTTCATATTCAAATTTTACTTAATTTTGTTTGAAATTACAAATACACGACGTGTACCACCATTACGATGAATCAACACAAGAATTGGCCTAGATTTTGAAGGGTTAAATTTAGAGAGATGCTTTTGGTTTGGAATTTGGCCCATATGCTTTGTCAATTAAGGCGTGAAAATGTGTGAACTTTTTTAGTTTGGTATTAATTTAGGGTCCATAGTAATCAAACCATGGGATATAATACTCACACCGGCAAAAATGAAACAAAGACTCAAGGGACGGAGCTAGAATTTTGAATTAGGGGGGCGGTTTTACTGGTGATTGTGTACAGTAGTTTCAACTTCTAACTTTGCTACTACTTAGCCTAAGATTTTTTATTTTATTTTTGTGTGTGGGTAAGGACAAAATTATTTTTGTTTAGAATTTTTTTTAAAGGGCATGATTGTTTATTTTGGATAAAATTGGTTAATTGAGCTTAATTTTTTTAGTTTTACTATTGATAATTTTTGTTGTTGAGCTACTTTTTTTGCAGGCTTGTATATTTTGTTTTAGATTTTAGATCTATAGATTTTTTTATGGTCACTAAAATGAGGAAAATGCTAAAATTATATATATAAAAAATTATAAATTATTGATATGATAAGTGGTTACTGGTAAGTAAAAAAATGATATGAGTGATTGACCAATTATGCGAACCAATAAAAATTTGCTACCAAAACAATTTGTAAAAATATTGTAAAAAGTTTGTAAGTATAGTATTACGCTTAAAAGAATTAATAATATTGTTTAAGGGAAATAAAATGTAATTGTATATAATAAAATTACTAAAATTAATACACATATATATAATAATATTTTTAAAAAAAAAATATTGGGTGAGGCCTCTGGTCTAATTCGCGGTATCATTATCAAAGTTTATGATAGGATATTTCTATAAAAAAAAATAAATAAATAAAAAATAAAAAAGTTTATAATAAGGTATTAAGTGGAAGTACATAATATTTTTGTGTACTTACTAATTAACTCTCCAATCACGAACCTTTGATGTTACAAGTACAACATATTGATCAGGGAGGATTGAATGGTGATGAAAAAGCCATAATTGAGGTCATGGAAGATGTTTTCAGTAAATCCGCTAGCACTGAATACTAAGGCTGGAGCCTGTGTTAGATATCAAATTTTGGGCCTGGTGGGCCTTAGATGAGGGTTTCCTTACCCCTTTGGTTCTGGACATTGTGCGAGTCTCCAATTTGCATAAATATTTAATATATGGTTTACTTCCTAACTATTTAAAGTATTTTTTATTCGTGTTTTTGCACAAATTTTTTTTTTTTTTTAGAGTGCAAAGTGAATAGCCTGTTCTACGAAGTACTGAATGACAATATTCTTTATACTAGTAGCTGTAGCTGAAGCTGTAGGCCTGTAGCAGAAGAAGGCAATGAAAATCAAAATGGTCAAAAACCTCCTCATTCTCAAAGCTTTAAAAAAAATTCTATTCCCCACTAATTAATTACCTTTCACTTTTTCCTTTCAGCTCACCAAGTAGCTACTTTACTCCGTTTCTCTGTTTTTTATTCCAATCAGGAATACACAATTCATTCAATAACTGTTTTTCTCAGCAAAATTTTACCCTTTATTTTATATTATTTAGGGTAAAATACTATTTTAGTCTCTAAATTTTATCAAATGTATTTTTTTTTTTCATTCTTAAACTTTGAAAAGTTTTTTTTTTCCATCCTTAAACTTTGTAAATATTTTATTTTTACAATAATTTAAAGAAAAAAATTGCAGAATAGTTTTGGTTCCAATGGTACAAAATCATAGAAACTCGGACACAATGTGGAACTTACTAGGAGGTAAGGTGCTTCAATGTTTGTAAGAGATAGAATGCCCTTTTTTATTAACACTATTTAAGACTGAATTATAGTAAAAAGTTGCAAGACCTATATCAATGTCTGTCATAAAATAATTATCCGGTTATTATTCATTTATTTTTAGCTATTGGGTTCTAGTTAGCTTAAACTGTGGATTCCAATTAGCTTAATTAGTAAAGTCTATTGTAGTTAAATAAGAGATCTAAAATTTGGTTCCTGCCTATACCAAAAATTAATCGGTGTGACTTAGTTGGACGTCATTGGTTGGAACTCAAAAAAAAAAAAAAAAAAAAATTCTTATGCAAATTCAAGTTTTTAAACACAACCGTTTGGAAATAATTACATGAGAATCAAAACATTAAAATGAAGATGGTCTCTCGTATTATTTTAGAGGACATTTCCGAATTCTTGTTAGCAAATTATTACATGAGAAGAATATTCAAACAAAGATAATTCCTCATATTTTATAAGAGGACCAAGTCATGAATCAATGAATGTAGTTGCATTTGCAATTTGAAATTCGAGACAATGCAAAAAAATTGGTGAAAATTTGGTGAAATTACCACATTAAAGGTCATTACATTGGTAAATTGAAGTAATGAATGTAGAATCTTTTTTTCTTTTTTCCTTTTTTTTTTTTTTTTTGGTTATAAATAATTTGAACAACAATCAGAGGTGAGAGATTTGAATAGTAGTTCTCCTAGTAAAGAAGAAAAAGTTATACTATCAAGTTACAAAACTCTTGACAATGACAATAGGCATTAAGAATATCAAATAAAATGATAGTAGTTCTCCTAGTAATGATTTTTGAAAATTTAGTAATTAAAGGGGCTTGCTGTAATGAGGGTCGAGATTTTTTGCACTAATGAAACCTGAATAGATTAAATGCCATACTTTTACACACAATTATGATTTCACATAGGTTCTACTTTTGCAATTTGCTCACTTTGTCAAGATCATATGATAGAATACAGAACACCTAAATTTGTTTGACTAGCTAGGTTGAATGTAATCGCTTAATTAATGAAAGTTTTTAAAATTTTAAAACATGGCTAGCTAATGGAAAATACTTTTGCTACATGTGATAAATATATAATTATTCTAGAATTTTTTGTTTTATATTTTATGATATTTTTAGGGTTTACAAAATCTAGAATTATTCTAGAATTTTTTGCTACATGATATATGAAGATGCATTACAAAATCTTATAATACAGCCATCTTTATGATTTTTTTTTTCCTGGTAATTTAATAGTTATAGTGGGGAAGAGGTAGGAGGGATTAGAACCATGAATGTTATGAACACACAAGTAGATACATGCCAACCTATTAAGTTACAAGCCTGCAACCATCTTTAAGATTTTCTATTTTAAAAAATTCTGCTACTGATGGTTTGCCAAGACAACATGTTCATTAAGGAATTGGTATGTTTTATATCCCAATAAACTACTCCATGCACCATAATTATTACTTAAATCACCTTATCTACCAAATTCCCATCTAAGGCAGGTTAAAACGTTGAGAAACATCATATGTAAGCTATTATTTATGAAAATGTCAATCCAGCAAAAACAAAGAGTGTATTAAAAAAGAAGATCAACTTAGAAAATTTCGTCTTACTAATCTTTCAGCAGTCTTATCATTTCATCTAAAAAGAATAAATGGTGAATTGTAAGAAGATAATATTGGAGGAACATGAACAATAACACAAAAAAACAAAAACAAAAAAAAAAAAAAACAAACAAACAAACAAAAACAAACAAACAAACAAACAAATTTAAGTCAACAAACAATAATAGAAAGAATGATTCAAATTCTATCTCTATCCACAAATTTCAGTGCCTTAATCTTGATAGATAATGTATAGACTTTAAAAGACAGTATTACCTAGCTTTTTTGCAAGTCCTCTTGACAAAAGTCTTTGTGAATGTAATGAAATCCCTGCTCAATTTTCTTGGTAAGTTTCCATGTCAGTGCTAAGTCCTTCCAAATGAACTCCCAACAACTCCATTAACCATTTACAATCAATGAAAAAAAAAAAAAAAAAAACCTTTTTTTCGTTGGCCAATCCACTTTCACCATCGTATTGAAAATTCTAAGGGGGGCTAGGACCCACCACTTTGGACAATAAATCAATCATGTAACATGCCATGGATTAATTGACCTGCAAGACCATCTGTTAGGGCAACACAATTAATGGGAGAACAAAACTATATCAATACATTTTGTGAATTCTTCTATTAAAAAAAAATAAACCATTTTATGAATAATAAGTTGGTACCACCATATCTTTAGTATTAATGAGTTGGCAAGCATATTTCTACTGATCTACATATAAATTAATATGTTTTCATGAATAAATGAATTGGATATTATATTGCAATATTTTTTTTTTTTTTAAGAAACAAACACACACACACAAAGAAGAGGGAAAGGGTTATATTGCAATATTTAAATGGTAAATATTTGGGGTAATTTTGATTTTACCTCATCATGTTTGGATTTAAGTCATTTTGTTATTATGTTGTGATCAGGTAAGTGACATTTGTTCATTCATAATTACGTTGTTTTGAACCTTATTAAATCCATGTAAGATATTATTTTGACTGCATTGCAATGTACGGTGATGAAGAGGAAGATGAAGCCATCATTGAAGTTATGGAAGATATTTCCAGTGAGCCCGCCCGCACTGAATACTATTGCTAGGGCCTATGTATTGGATTTCACATTTTGGGCCTGATGGACATGAGAAGAGGGTTGTCTCTTTGATTCGAGTCATTGTGTGTGTCTCCTGCTTTCATGGATCGGGCCGAACTTTTTCCACCATGGGCTTTTGTGGGGTCGAGGTTATGAGGTCCACTAGAACAGTACAAATGTTGGGTCCAGTACTATTGGGCTATTGATGGTCAAAATGTCATAGTGTTTGTGAGAATGGTCACTGCTGATTTCTTTTGATTCTGGGTTTCAATTTGATTTGGCTACCGACTGTTTCCTATTTGCAAGTTGCAACCATGAAGAATTTGACAACAAAACCACAAAAATAAGCTTCGAACTACAACATTATTTCAGCTCGTGAACCAAATTTATTACATAAGACATCTTCTTTTTAAAAAAGTGTTATGTCCATAATATTTTTACAACACTTTTACAACAAATAATAAGTGACAAGTTGTTATTAGTTAAAACTTGAATCTGCAACTTAAATTATTTTTTTACCCATTTATGACATCTAATAACAACATACCATTTAGAGTTTGTTGTAAAAGAATTGTGAAAATGTTGTAAACATAAAATTTCTTTTAATAAATAAAAAAACAAGTAGAATGCAATGATTGGAGTGTCTTTCTCTACCTAGATGAGACAGTAAATTCCAAGTCCGAGCCTGCAAGCAAGGGAACCGGTAAGCTATAGTTGTTATCTCAATCCCGGAAGAATACTAGTAAGCATTGAGCCAAGAGTATGGGAAAATTAATTGCATAGACCTTGGCCCAGGTGAAAAAAAAGTAATATTGATGATTGCTTGCTTTATATAAATTATTACTAGGACATAAAAACCAGTCCGTTGGATTTTTTGCTTGAAAGAACAACAAAAGTATAAATTGTTATTTAGTATAAGGCTGCTATGGCTTCATAAATAAATTGTTCTTTTTTTTTTTTTTTAATAATTTAGTTAGCATCAATAATTTGTTCCTACTGACTGGGGAATCACACTTTATCAATTATGTTTTTCAGTAATATGCCTAAAATACATGGTTGGTTTACGTCCTAATGATTTAAAGTATTTGATGTTTAATTCTCCAAAAAAAAAATAATAATAATAANGTGCAACAAAGTCTCTAAATTGTTGATGATTTCCAATCTTTGTCTTAAATTGCTCTGCTACCTCATTGAGATTGCTTTGGCTAGAGGATTTACCAGATGTTATTCCTCTGTTTTAGCAGAGGATGTATCTCGTTTCAATTGCGTTGGGTCTTAAACTCTGGCGTTGGGGTAATTCCTTGACTGTGTCTCATGTGTCTAGGATGAGTTTTAGTTCTTGGCTGTGTGCTTTGTTGGTTTTAGTAGCTCTAGCTACTGGCTATTGGCTATGTGCCTACTGCTGCTGAGGGCTGTGTGATGTACTGATGTCTGTTCGATTTAGGCTTCTTGCCTGCCTTGTTTTTCTTTGTACCATTTGTTAGCTTAATACAATCCTAACTGATTCATCCAAAAAAAAAAAAAAAACCAATGATGATCATTTAGTAAATTGTTACTTTAAGAATTAGTAATAGTTGGGGCTTCAGACAAGTACCGCTAGGTTCTTTTTATCACCCACTTTCCTTTTTCTCAAACAAAAAAAAAAAAATTTAATAAATAAATAAATAAATTTATATTATGGAAAATGAATAATTATGTAAATATCTCATTCATATAAGTTTGGCCCAATTGGAATAAAGGCAAGCCAAATTCACGGTTCCTCACATAACTCAATATTTTAAATTTTGTTTCATTCTAGTTGTTTTTTATTGTGTGCAATGCACCTGACTTACTTAAAATACAATCACTTAACAACAAGACTCTTCACTTTATTGTGACTGAATTTGATCACAAAGTGTCTACGTGACATCAGAGATTATTAAGAAAGCAAATGCAAGTGCTTTCACACAACAAATGAAGAGATTGTAAAAGAATTTTGTGACACATACCGGTGATAGATAGAAGTGAAGCTGAAAATTACCAACAAAATTACCATTACTGCGAGGAATGTTGATTCTCTCTTCTTCATATTGCTATATGATCCAAGCTTGGTAGATTATTTCGATTTTGATACCAATATTGAAGCTTCCCTATCTATTCATCCTTTTCTGGGCATTAACTATAAACAAACAGATATCCCCACCTTGCTAGCTCTAAAGCTCATCAAATTGAAACTCTTCAATCTGAAACTTCAAGCAAAATAAAAAGTGTTAAACAAAGGTATTATTGAAGAACAAAGAACTCTAAAAATTCTGTAAATCTTTTGCTCAATCTGATGTCTGATTTCTTGACTTAAAACTTTCTATGAAGAAGTTTTGGGGAAAGAGAGTGAAACCTCATGGAAGAGACGTGGGAAGCATTAGGAGGGTGCAAGCTCACACGTTAGGCTGTGATTTAAAAGAGACAGCCAAATTACATTAGAAAATCATTAAGTAATGTGATGTAATGTCGATCGTGGGTTAGAGTGCATTTTTCTTCACATAATTTTTTTTTGTTGATATTATTTTCTTTTTCTTCACATAATTGAACGACATTTTTTTTGAGAAGAAATTGAACAACACTTGGTTGAAGCAAAATGTTATTGACATAATTTAAAGTTTATATTTGTGCATAATTGGAGAATAATTGTATTATTTAAAACACGTCAAAGATATGAACCAAATATTTTATGCGCATCCCATGAAAGACCATGTTTGAACCTTGTAGAAACTATAATCTATCCTCTCGTAAGATCTAAAAGATCTGTGGTTGAGGGGGAAAAAAATATTAATCTCCCCCTTACTTTGATTATATTAATTGAGTTACATCTCAACCAATGCTCTCTATTAGAATGAATGGGCCTTTATCCATCTTTGCCATCCAAAAGTGAACAAAACCTAGGTATGGAAATAGCCGAATAGGTCCAACCCTATTACATTCATAAGCCTATTGGGCCAAGTTGTAAGCACAAGCAATACTAATTGTATTTTTTTAATCAGTAAGAATAATTGGATCTCTTCTTATTACAATGGAAATATCCCACAACATCAACAAATCTTAGGTCACAAATTTTTTGGGATCGGTTATAGATCCTTAACAAAATAATTAGTGTCAATCACATATCATTAATTGTTAAACAGTAGTCCAATCTAGTCCAAAAGACGACAATTCAAAAGACTTCGTAGTCCAAAAGATTTAGTTGTTGCTGATGAGGACCACAACAGTTTAGTCATAAGCTCAGTGTATCAAAGTTCATAAATTTCAATCCTATCCTATCTATAAAAGGAAAAAAACAAAAATCATTCTAAAAAAGAAACCGATCGAAGAGAATATAGAAGATTTTGGCATTTTGCAACGCATACCCGACTAATCTTGGTTGAATGAGTAATGTTCATTCTCAACATGGGCCATAAATAAAACTGAAACACCAAGAAAATCATTAACATTGAGAGGCATGTTGAATCTTTCTTCTTTCATATCGCTATTTCCAAGCCTTATTGGTATACAATTTGAATCTACATACATACCAAAAACCTAGTCGACTCTCTAATTCATTTTCTGTTTATTCATATTTTTTGGATATCAAGAATGAACAAATCCACCTCAATTGCTGGTTTCAAAACCTCTTTAGTTGATATTTGATGATCTCCAATCTGCATATAGTAGATTCCACTTAATTCAAGTGACGAATGATGAGTACACAAAAAATAGAGTAGACAAAATTAACTGTGCACTAAATAACTCAATTGATAAATTCTTGTATTATAAAAAATGAGATTTTTAATCATATCTTACCTATACAACAAAAAAGAGCAAACATTTTAGTTTTAATTCTATCATATCTATAAACAAAATTGTCTATGAAATAATTAGAGATATATATGAGACAATATAAATTGGAGACATAAATGATAGGACTGAGAGAAAAATCTTTACCTGACTAAAAATTTCAGGAATGTGAAGAGAAAAGAATTACTCTACGCAGTTGTTAAATCTTTGGCCCAATCAGGGCTCTTATTTCTTGAATGAAAACTTTGTATGGACATTGAGATGTGATTCGATAGAGACAGCTAAAATTATATTTGAAATGCATTTAAGTAAAGAAAGCACACCTACCAAATAAAAATTTTCTTGATGAATCATATGTTTTTAAAAGGTCAAAAATGATTTGCCATTTATAGTGTAACGTAAATCATGCATGGGATAGTTGTTATAAAAATTTAAAATAAAATCATGCATGGCTTAGGGTTGACACTTGATAGCAGTAAGTAGCTGCTCAAGTCTCACTTAGGGTGACAATTCGTGTTCACGTGTCAGGTTCATGTCATGTCAGTTCATGAGTATCCGACTATATAGGTCAACACTAACCTGACATGTTTATTAAATGGGTCAATATTTCTTAACTCTAATACGAACCATTTATTAAATGGGTTGGTTGTGTCGACATGCTTATTAGATTTTATCAAAATGAAGAAAAAAAATTAAGAAAATAAAACAAAAAGATAAATATTTTTAATATAAAATTCAGAACTAACGAGTAACTGTATCATAAATAATCATTCAAAACTAAAGCATATTCCAATATCACAAATAATCAATCACAATATGTTAAAAAAAATAAACCACAACAACTAATAAGTTTATATACTTAGAGTTTGAAGGGTATAATGGTAAAATGTCATTTAATTAAACATGTTAGACAAATCAAACTGGTTCTATATGCTGAACGCTAGCCCAACCTGTTTATTAAATGGGTTAGTCATATCAACCCGAATATGACATGAACTCATTAAGCCTTAACTCATAACCTATTAATTTCATGTCGTGTTGTGTCGTGTCGTGTCGTGTNCCTCCCCTACTCTCACTCTCTCTTGTTTGAATTATTTAAAATTATCATTAAGAAAAAGAATTATCTAATAAAGTTAGGGATGGTTCTAGTTAACTGAACTAGTAAAATTATTTATTGTCGAATAAAAATCTTGGGGTTTGATCTCCACCTAATTACACCAAAATATAATTGGTGTCTTGACCAAATGATAAAGAGAAATCATCATGGAGTGAACACCATAGATTTAAAATGCTATTTTATACATTAAAAACAACAACAACAACAACTTTAGGTGAAAAAAATCACTCTTATTTACACTTGTTAATTTAGTAAATTGTAATTAGAACAATATCACTTTAACTGTATCATTAATTGCACTTTTATTAACATTAATCTCAATATTCCATCTTAACAATTATGAAAAAAAAAAAGTAAAATATTGTATCCCTACAATTATTTATTATCTAAAAGGTGACAAAAAAATATTGGTGAACTTGGGGTCCGTGGAGTGGATTGGTTTGAAAATAACAGGTGCATCACTAGCTGTTCTATCTATGTCCTAAGACGAAGGTTGAGCAATGACTCATGAGGTTAGGTTATAATATGGTTTGAAAGATTTTTTTTTTTTTTTTTTTTTAAGAAAGAAAAAAAGTTAAATTACAAATTATTACCTCTAATTGAGCGTAAAATTCAATTCAGTCTTATAATTTCAATTTTGTTAATCAATTCAGTCTTTTAATTTTTAATTTTATTCAATTCAGTCCTCAAACTGTGTACAAATATCAAGAAAAACACACAGTTTTATGAGTGTAAATAATAAAATTATTGGCAAATGTATTTTTTCTAAAAAAACATTGTGCATTACAACTATTTATTGAATATTTAATATTTTTTGACAAACGACTTTAGGCACACATTAAAATTTAAAAGACCGCCTTTTAAGATGAAAATGGGATCAAACTGTTGGTGGCTATCGATCTTCAACTAATTAAAAGGGTCACTACAAACCGTCTGATATCTAGTAAATTAAAATATTGCTTACACATTGTGAATATAGCGAAGATTTGCAACTTCCTCAAACTTAATTTTGTTACTAATACAAGCCAAGAGTCTTCTTACTCTATTGAAATTTTTTGGTGTTTCTAATGAAATTTTCCAAAATTCAAATCTCCTCTACTTGAATTGTTACTATTACACAGGTCCTACTTGCTGGCAAAATTTATTTTAGTAAACCCTGAGTATTCAAAAAAATGCGTTCCTTCAATTATACACTCGTAAGTCACAAGGGACCAATATGTTCCTTTTAAAGCAACTGGGTCACTTATTACCATGTCATCCTTGTTATAATTCTCTAACAAGCAACTCTGCTCAGCTTGTATCCTATACTTCATTTACTCTGACCCCACATTCCTAGCCAATCTTGCATAGCAAACCTCCACCGCCCATTCAGTCCCAAGCGGCACCACTTGCATGAACACCGAGCCAGGCCGGAGAAAAATTTATTGTGTTAAGGGCTGCACCACATATACCAATCATCACATTGCTTGAATGTATCAGTTCATAAACTTTGTAGATAGGGTTCATAGGTGTTGGCTAAAAAATAATCACATTAAAACTAATCTTTTGAGCTTCAAATTTTACTTCATTTTGGTTCAAAAGTACATGAGCTGCACCACCCTTACAACGAATTAACATAAGAATTAACCTAGATTTTGTAGGGTTAAATTTAGAGAGAGAGTTTTGATTTGGAATTTGGGCCATAGGCTTTGTCAACTAAGACATGGAAATGTGTGAACGTTTTTTAGTTTGGTATTAATTTAGGGTCTATCGTGACCAAACCATGCGATATAATATTCTCATTGGCAAGAGGAAAACAATCCAATATAGTATAATTATTTGGGTTTATGATAAAGTATTTTGTGACAGCACGTAATATTTCTGTCTACTTATTGACGCACCAATTAAGAGCCTTTGATATCATAAGTACAACATCCTGATCAGGGAAGACTGAATTGATAGTGATGAAGATGGGATGAAGCCATCACTGAATTCATGGAAGATGTTTCCAGTGAATCCGCCAGCATTGAATACTATGGTTGGGGCCTTGTGTTAGATATCACATTTTGGGCCTGAGATGAGGGTTACCCATTTAATTCAGGACATTGTGTGAGTCTCCAATTTGCGCGGATATTTAATGGTTTACTTCCTAATAATTTAAAGAGATTAAATTCAATAAGGACAAGGTGTAAAACCTTTTACTTACACCATCCAATAAACAAATGCTACGTCAGACTTTTTAAAATAGAGCATCAAAGGCTAATACATCTGGTAACACCTGATTAAAGCCCAAAAACCCCATTCATCGTCTCTCTCAGACCTATTCTCTGACCACAAAAACCATTAGCCATGGCTGAGCAACCCTTGCTCATTGCTGTCGTCGCTCACCAGTGGTCACCATCATTGATCTCTTGTCCATACCGTTCTTTTCTCTCTCTCTCTCTCTCTCTCCTCTTCTTTGTTCCCACTGCCTCGCTCCTTCACCGGTAACCGCAACTGCCATGATCGGCAGTGCCTTGCTCCTTCACTGGTAATCGCAACTGCCATAAGCGACAGTGAATCTCATCTTATATGAATGAAACTCAAATCTTTAGTGGGATTGTTCTAACCTTTGAAATAAATAAATTAATTAATTAAAAATAAGTAGAAGAAGAATAAGAAAAATTGAGTTTCAGATTCATATTTGGAGTGATGGGTATGGGTATAAATCTCAAATCTCAATGTATCTTAGTGTGATTGGGTATGATTTCGTATTTGGAGTATTGTTAATCTAAGTTTTCCTTTTTATTTCATTTGTTTATTACAGATTACTTAGAAGACTTCCATGGAAGTCTTGGACAAAATCATTTTAGTTGAGTTTTGTCATATAAAAAAACATTTCAGTTTCAAAAGGTTTGAGGCAACTTCTCCAATTTGGTGAGGCAGTGTGTTCAGACTTCACATAGCAATAGGTTTTCTTTTTTATTTGCCTGTTTGTTTTTTTAGTAAATATTGAATTATACTGGCTTTTAATGGATTGTCCAGCGAGGTAGTGTGGCGGCAAATGGAGGTCCAGCAAGGATTGTGGCTGGAGATGTAGGAGCTGAGGAGGGATTGAGATTTTAGGAAAAACGTGAAATAGGTTTTGATTATTTGTTTGTTGAGTTGTTATTAAGTGTATTAGGATGTATTAATTTTACAATGAGTTTAAGTAAAAATTTGATGTGGCATTTACTTATTGGCTGGTGTAAATGAAAGGGTTTACACCCCGTCCTTATTAAATTTAATCTCTAATTTAAAATATATTTTTTAGGTGTTTTTGCAAAGTGAATAGTCTGATATAGGAAGCATCGAATGGCAATATTCTTTATATGAGAATAGAATTTAGCAATGGCATTGGTGAAATATAAAGTTAATGGGACATACAGCAAATAATATCTAATTGGGATAAAATTTGACATGTGTGTTAAGAGCATAAAGAACACGTAATTCAATGGTAAGATTTTCAAATTATGTAGTCATGTTAGTTTTTTTAATGTAAGTTGTTGCCTTAGTTTAAAACCAAGTTTGTAGCCCAACTTTGTCCTATATATAACAATAATCTTGAAACAATATACTGGTACATACTGGTACCAAAATATTCTATTCTAATAGGCAATCCGTAATAGTCTTTGAAATTAAATTCAAAACTTTGTTTTAACCACAAATCACAACTCTAGATTGTCCCTTGAGCCATATTTTTTTTATTTCGAGAAGTGATGTAGTGATTTGTATTAAGCTATAGTGAGATGGTGACATACTTATATGATATTGGTGCGCATGCTTTTTTTTTTCATAATAAAATATAATTCCAAGAGTCTTATAATTATTTCATTACACTCAACAAGGCTTAACTTATTACACACCTAAATACAATTATTACAATCGCTGTAAATCTATAGCAAGTGCCTCTGCTATTCTTAATCTTCACGTATGTAAATTCACTCCAAAATTTCTCACAAGCCAATGTGTCCTTCTTGAGGTGACAACATGTCCAGTAACCAATCCAATTACCAATCCACAAGCATATCCTATCACTACCACTTTCCAGCCAAATCCTTTTCCCAATGATGATTCATTTCTCATTTCAGAAGTTGGTATCTCATTATTTCCACATTTCTTTGACAATTGAAAGCCACACAATCCAATGTTTCCCTCAAAAGAGGAACTTTGAAACGTCAAAAATTGCCCACCTTGTGGAATTGGACCAAAAAGTTGATTTTGAGAGAGGTTTAAATACTCAAGAAATGTGAGACTTGTTAGTTGCTGAGGGATTTCACCAAAGATGCTATTTCGAGAAAGATCCAAAGATTCAAGCTCAACTAGATTTCCTAATGATGATGGGATATGGCTCAAAAAGTTATTGCCTGATAAATTGAGTACAATTAGTGCCTTGAGGTTCCCCACGCTCTCTGGAATTTCTCCATAAAACCAATTGTTTGACAGATCAATAGCTGTGAATATGGTCAAGATTTTTACCAATTCCAATTCTACTCCCTTATTCACTATAGTCAGTGAGTCTGTATAGTAACTGGAAGTGTCTGCCATGTACCTTGATTGTGATTTATCGTAGCTAGTGACCCTTGAGATTGCACTCCAATTTTGAAAGAACTCTGATGGTAACTTGCCAGAGAAATTATTGTGAGAGAGGTCAATGACATGTAGCTTGGATAAGCCAAAATTTACATGCGGATCCCATATAGGACCATGGAATCTATTTGCTCGCAAGGCAAGAATCCTTAACTCTGGTAAAGACTCCAACCAGAAAGGGAATCTATCATTCAATTTGTTATTTCCAAGATTCAAAACTTCTAGCATTTTACATTTGACTAGCGATCGTGGAATCTTGCCATGTATTTGGTTGTGATTCAAGTCAAGTGTCACCAAACTACATCCATTTTTGAATGTTTCAGGCAAGTTTCCCTGAAAGTGGTTATTTTTCATAGCCAATACTACAAGAGAATTGCTTAAGTTCAGCAAACATTGTGGAATCTAACCAGTCAATTGGTTATTAGACACATCAAGGACTTTTAGAGCATGCACCTTACATATTATTGGAGGGATACTTCCAGTAAAGTTATTTTTTGAGGCAAAAAAATAACTTGTAGAAAATGGGGGAATCGGAAATGATTCAAGGAACATGTTGGAACTCAAGTCTAAAAGGTACATATTTTTCCATGGAAGAACTACTGGTGGTTGCTCAAATTTGCTTAAAAGGTTAAATGAAAGATTTAGGTAACTCAATGTCTCTTTTCCAACATTCCAAAACCATTTAGGTATTTTACCTTCAATTTTGTTGTTGGAAAGGTCTAAATCTGTCAATTCATTTTGGGCTTCTAGAAAATCAGGAAATTCAGTCAAATTGCAAGAAAACAACCGCATACTTGAAAATTTGGGGAGGGTTGAATTGATATTTTCTTTTGAAACCAATACTTTGTTACCTGAAAGATCGAGACTGCGAAGCTCTTTAAGCTCAAAGAAATTGTTCAACTCCACCTTGCCCTTTAAGTTGATTGAAGAAAGATATAGCCCTTGTAGCTTAGTGAAATTGACAATTGACCTTAGAATCGATTCATTCATTTTGTTTTCACTCAATCCAAGGGTATGTAACGGTGATAAAGAGTTATTTTGGAATTTGAGAGGGAAAATGAGCTGATTTTGACCTAGATTTAGTGAATACAATGAAGGGATTGTAAACAAAACTGAGGGAATGGCCTCTGTGAGTGAGTTATGAGACAAGTCAAGCATAGACAAATTAGAAAGTCTACCTATTTCGGATGGGATTGGGCCTTTCAACTGATTTCTGTAGAAATCTATGAAACGAAGGGTAGTAATATTTGTTAGCCAAATTGGGAAGCCACAGTCAAAATTGTTCTGCGAAAGGCTTAAGTCTTCTAGTTGTGTAAGATTTCCCAAGAAAGATGGTACTTCCCGATAGTAAAGGATATTGTCAAGTCTCAAAGAAGTGAGTTTTGCAAGTTTTCCCACCGTAGATGGAAGCTGACAATGAAAATTGTTATATGAGAGGGAAAGATAAGTAAGCTGTGATAGGTTTCCAATAGACGGGGGAATTGCCCCTGAAAAATTACTTGAATCAAGATCCAAATAATTCAAGGACTTGAGGTTTCCTAATGTAGATGGAAGCTGACCATGGAAATTGTTAAATGCAAGGGAAAGATGAGTAAGCTGTGATAGGTTTCCAATAGATGGGGGAATTGTCCCTGAAAAATTACTTGAACCAAGATCCAAATAATTCAAGGACTTGAGGTTGCTGAAGGAACTGGGCAATTCACCGGAAATATTTGTATTAGAAAGATCCAAATAATTCAAGCAATGCTCTCTATTAGAATGAATGGGCCTTTATCCATCTTTGCCATCCAAAAGTGAACCCAAACCTAGGTATGGAAATAGCCGAATAGGTCCAACCCTATTACATTCATAAGCCTATTGGGCCAAGTTGTAAGCACTAAGCAATACTAATTGTATTTTTTTAATCAGTAAGAATAATTGGATCTCTTCTTATTACAATGGAAATATCCCGACAACATCAACAAATCTTAGGTCACATTGGTAAGAATCACAATAATTATTTCATTACACTCAACTATATATATATATATATATTATTGGAATGCTTAAATACAATGGTAAGAATCACAATAATTATTTCATTACACTCAACTAGGCTTCTCTTATTACACACATAAATACAATTACTACACTAGCTATAAATCTATAGCAAGTACCTTCGCTAGTGTAAATCTTCACCTACGAAAGTTCACTCCAAAATTTCTCTCTAGCCAATTCATCCTTCTTGAGGTAACAACATGTCCGGTAAGGAATCCAATTACCAATCCACAAGCATATCCAATCACTACCACTTTCCAACAAAATCCTTCTTCCAATGATGATTCATGTCTCATTTCAGAAGTTGGTATCTCATTATTTCCACATTTCTTTGACAACTGAAAGCCACACAATCCAAAGTTTCCTTCGAAAGAGGAACTTTGAAATGTTGAAAACTGCCCACCTTGTGGAATTGGACCAAATAGTTGATTTTGAGAGAAGTTTAAATACTCAAGAAATGTGAGACTTGTTAGCTGCTGAGGGATTTCACCAAAGAGGCTATTTCGAGAAAGATCCAAAGATTCAAGCTCGATTAGGTTTCCCAAAGATGATGGGATATGGCTTGTAAAGTTATTGCTTGATAAATTGAGTACAATTAGTGCCTTGAGGTTCCCCAAACAAAATTAATTAGTGTCAATCACATATCATTAATTGTTGAAACAGTAGTCCAATCTAGTCCAATAAGACGACAATTCAAAAGACTTCGTAGTCCAAAAGATTTAGTTGTTGCTGATGAGGACCAGCAACAGTTTTAGTCATAAGCTCAGTGTATCAAAGTTCATAAATTTCAATCCTATCCTATCTATAAAAGGAAAAACAAAATCATTCTAAAAAAGAAACCGATCGAAGAGAATATAGAAGGATTTTGGCATTTTGCAACGCATACCCTGACTAATCTTGGTTGAATGAGTAATGTTCATTCTCAACATGGGCCATAAATAAAACTGAAACACCAAGAAAATCACTAACATTGAGAGGCATGTTGAATCTTTCTTCTTCATATCGCTTTTCCAAGCCTTATTGGTATACAATTTGAATCTACATACATACCAAAAACCTAGTCAGACTCTCTAATTCAAGTTTTCTGTTTATTCATATTTTTTTGGATATCAAGAATGAACAAATCCCACCTCAATTGCTGGTTTCAAAGCCTCCTTTAGTTGATATTTGATGATCTCCAATCTGCATATAGTAGATTCCACTTAATTCAAGTGACGAATGATGAGTACACAAAAAATAGAGTAGACATAAATTAACTGTGCACTAAATAACTCAATTGATAAATTCTTGTATTATAAAAAATGAGATTTTTAATCATATCTTACCTATACAACAAAAAAGAGCAAACATTTTAGGTTTTAATTCTATCATATCTATAAACAAAATTGTCTATGAAATAATTAGAGATATATATGAGACAATATAAATTGGAGACATAAATGATAGGACTGAGAGAAAAATCTTTACCTGACTAAAAATTTCAGGAATGTGAAGAGAAAAGAATTACTCTACGCAGTTGTTAAATCTTTGGCCCAATCAGGGCTCTTATTTCTTGAATGAAAACTTTGTATGGACATTGAGATGTGATTCGATAGAGACAGCTAAAATTATATTTGAAATGCATTTAAGTAAAGAAAGCACACCTACCAAATAAAAATTTTCTTGATGAATCATATGTTTTTAAAAGGTCAAAAATGATTTGCCATTTATAGTGTAACGTAAATCATGCATGGGATAGTTGTTATAAAAATTTAAAATAAAATCATGCATGGCTTAGGGTTGACACTTGATAGCAGTAAGTAGCTGCTCAAGTCTCACTTAGGGTGACAATTCGTGTTCACGTGTCAGGTTCATGTCATGTCAGTTCATGAGTATCCGACTATATAGGTCAACACTAACCTGACATGTTTATTAAATGGGTCAATATTTCTTAACTCTAATACGAACCATTTATTAAATGGGTTGGTTGTGTCGACATGCTTATTAGATTTTATCAAAATGAAGAAAAAAAATTAAGAAAATAAAACAAAAAGATAAATATTTTTAATATAAAATTCAGAACTAACGAGTAACTGTATCATAAATAATCATTCAAAACTAAAGCATATTCCAATATCACAAATAATCAATCACAATATGTTAAAAAAAATAAACCACAACAACTAATAAGTTTATATACTTAGAGTTTGAAGGGTATAATGGTAAAATGTCATTTAATTAAACATGTTAGACAAATCAAACTGGTTCTATATGCTGAACGCTAGCCCAACCTGTTTATTAAATGGGTTAGTCATATCAACCCGAATATGACATGAACTCATTAAGCCTTAACTCATAACCTATTAATTTCATGTCGTGTTGTGTCGTGTCGTGTCGTGTCGAGTTCCCAAGTCGTGTCCAATTTTGCCACCCTTACTCTCACTCTCTCTTGTTTGAATTATTTAAAATTATCATTAAGAAAAAGAATTATCTAATAAAGTTAGGGACGGTTCTAGTTAACTGAACTGGTAAAATTATTTATCGTCGAATAAAAATCTTGGGGTTTGATCTCTGCCTATTTACACCAAAATATAATTGGTGTCTTGACCAAATGATAAAGAGAAATCATCATGGAGTTAACACCATAAGTTTAAAATGCTATTTTATACATTAAAAAAACAACAACAACTTTAGGTGACAAAAATCACTCTTATTTACACTTGTTAATTTAGTAAATTGTAATTAGAACAATATCACTTTAACTGTATCATTAATTTCACTTTTATTAACATTAATCTCAATATTCCATCTTAACAATTATGAAAAAAAAAAAAAGTAAAATATTGTATCCCTACAATTATTTATTATCTAAAAGGTGACAAAACAATATTGGTGAACTTGGGGTGCGTGGAGTGGATTGGTTTGAAAATAACAGGTGCATCACTAGCTGTTCTATCTAAGTCCTAAGACGAAGGTTGAGCAATGACTCATGAGGTTAGGTTATAATATGGTTTGAAAGATTTTTTTTTTTTTTTTTTTAAGAAAGAAAAAAAGTTAAATTACAAATTATTACCTCTAATTGAGCCTAAAATTCATTCAGTCTTATAATTTCAATTTTGTTAATCAATTTAGTCTTCTAATTTAATTTTATTCAATTCAGTCTCAAACTGTGTACCAAATATCAAGATACAAATATCAAGAAAAACACACAATTTTATGAGTGTAAATAATAAAATTATTGCAAATGTATTTTTTCTAAAAAAACATTGTGCATTACAACTATTTATTGAATATTTAATATTTTTGACAAACGACTTTAGGCACTCATTAAATTTAAAAGACCCCCTTTTAAGATGAAAATGGGATCAAATTGTTGGGCTATCGATCTTCAACTAATTAAAAGGGTCACTACAAACCGTCTGATATATAGTAAATTAAAAAATTGCTTACACATGTGAATATAGCGAAGATTGCAACTTCCTCAAAATTAATTTGTTACTAATACAAGCCAAGAGTCTTCTTACTCTATTGAAATTTTTTGGTGGTTCTAATGAAATTTTCCAAAATTCAAATCTCCTCTACTTGAATGTTACTATACACAGGTCCTACTTGCTGGCAAATTTATTTTAGTAAACCCTGAGTATGTCAAAAAAATGCGTTCCTTGAATTATACACTCGTAAGTCACAAGGGACCAATATGTTCCTTTTTAAGCAACTGGTCACAGCATTCCCATCAGGTCTCTCATAAAATATCCATTTTAACACATCAAAACCTACTTTATCATTTTACCACATCATTTTTACAATTTCTCATTTATCAGATGTCTATTCTTCAATCTATACATTTAAAATAATATTTACAACACAAAAAATAATATATTTAATTCCTCCCATCATCAACAGCAACAACACCAGCAACAACGCACAACCACCACCACCACTGCCACCAACAACCACAGCAGCAACATCACCGACAGCCACCCGGCACAAATCCATATCCACCAATGCCACCTTAAAAAAAAAAAAAAAAAAAATCCAAAACAACACCACCAGATAATAAACCTCAAAACCCATCCCAAATCAAACAATCAATCCCAAATCATTTTATCCTNCTATTGAAATTTTTTGGTGTTTCTAATGAAATTTTCCAAAATTCAAATCTCCTCTACTTGAATGTTACTATACACAGGCCTACTTGCTGGCAAAATTTATTTTAGTAAACCCTGAGTATTCAAAAAAATGCGTTCCTTGAATTATACACTCGTAAGTCACAAGGACCAATATGTTCCTTTTAGCAACTGGTCACAGCATTCCCATCAGGTCTCTCATAAAATATCCATTTTAACACATCAAAAACCTACTTTATCATTTTACCACATCATTTTTACAATTTCTCATTTATCAGATGTCTATTCTTCAATTCTATACATTTAAAATAATATTTACACACAAAAAATAATATATTTAATTCCTCCCATCATCAACAGCAACAACACCAGCAACAACGCACAACCACCACCACCACTGCCACCAACAACCACAGCAGCAAATCACCGACAGCCACCCGGCACAAATCCATATCCACCAATGCCACCTTAAAAAAAAAAAAAAAAAATCCAAAACAACACCACCAGATACATAAACCTCAAAACCCATCCAAATCAAACAATCAATCCCAAATCATTTTATCCTCCAATCCATTTCTCAAACCAGATTCAACCCCAAAATCAACCATAAACCACTAAAGTAAAACTACGCACACAAATCAGGAACAAACGACAAGTAAAAGATTCAAAATTTTCAGCATATAGTTTACCATGACGGACTCGCCGTTTTCAAGGCAGTTGATGGATTCGGAACTGGAAGGAGTCTAAAGTGAAGGGAACTCTTTCGCCGGCGCTGAAGCAGAGGAAGCAGGAGGAGGAGGAACATAGCCTTCCGGATACGACACGTCGTGTAAGCAAGCAACGGGTTCTTCATCGTTGTTGGCGGAGGGAAGCGGCGAGTCGCTTTCTCTGTGCTTTTGTTTCGGCGGAGGTAGAGGTTCCGCTGCGTCGATTTTCTCTTCAACGAACCATGATTGCTAACGGCGGCTTGATCGGTGAGCTTGATCGGTGATCGGCGCTTGATCGCTGTTGATTTGAGGGTGAGGAGGGTGATCTGAAGAAGAAAGAGAGAGAGAACATCGACTGGAAGAGAGAAAATAACGAGAAGAGTGCTTGATCGGTGATGCTTGATCGGTGATCGGCGATCGGCGGCTTGATCGGTGATCGGAGATCGCTGTTGATTTGAGGGTGAGGGAGGGTGAGCTGAAGAAGAAAGAGGGAGAGAACACCGGCTGGAGAGAGAGAGAAAATTATGAGAAGAGAGAGAAAATGTTGAATTAAATATTGAGAGGAGAGAGAAAATGTTTAATAAAAAATTAATATTTAGAAATGGCATTTTGGTCCGTACCGTCTCAAATATGAGACGGTACTGTAGCATGTTGCATAATTATAAAACATTTGAAATACCTGATGAAGCTTAAACAGTAACTTTTGGTGTGCCAAATGCCAAATATTTGGCATTTGGCACACCTGATGAGAGTGCTCTAAATTACCATGTCATCCTTGTTATAATTCTCTAACAAGCAACTCTGCTCAGCTTTTATCCTATACTTCATTTACTCTGACCCCACATTCCTAGCCAATCTTGCATAGCAAACCTCCACCGCCCATTCAGTCCCAAGCGGCACCACTTGCATGAACACCGAGCCAGGCCGGAGAAAAATTTTATGTGTAAGGGCTGCACCACATATACCAATCATCGCATTGCTTGAATGTATCAGTTCATAATCTTTGTAGATAGGGTTCATAGGTGTTGGCTAAAAAATAATCACATTAAAACTAATCTTTTTAGCTTCAAATTTTACTTCATTTTGGTTCAAAAGTACATGACCTGCACCACCATTACAACGAATCAACACAAGAATTAACCTAGATTTTGAAGGGTTAAATTTAGAGAGAGAGTTTTGATTTGGAATTTGGGCCATAGGCTTTGTCAACTAAGACATGGAAATGTGTGAACGTTTTTTAGTTTGGAATTAATTTAGGGTCTATAGTGACCAAACCATGCGATATAATCTTCTCATTGGCAAGAGGGAAACAATCAAATATAGTATAATTATTTGGGTTTATGATAAAGTATTTTGTGACAGCACGTAATATTTCTGTGTACTTATTGACGCACCAATTAAGAGCCTTTGATATCATAAGTACAACATCCTGATCAGGGAAGATTGAATTGATAGTGATGAAGATGGGATGAAGCCATCACTAAATTCATGGAAGATGTTTCCGGTGAATCCGCCAGCATTGAATACTACAGTTGGGGCCTTGTGTTAGATATCACACTTTGGGCCTGAGATGAGGGTTACCCATTTAATTTTGAACGTTGTGTGAGTCTCCAATTTGCGTGGATATTTAATGGTTTACTTCCTAATGATTTAAAGTATATTTTGTTGCTATTTTTGCAAAGTGAATATAGTCTGATCCAGGAAGTATCGAATGGCAATATTCTTTATATGGGAATAGAGTTTAGCAATGGCATTGGCAAAAGATAAAGTTAATGGAACGTATAGTAAATAACATCTAATTGACACAAAATTTGATATGTGTGTTAAGAGGATAAAGAACACGCAATTTAATGGTTAGATTTTCAAATTACGTAGTTGTGTTAATTTTTTTAATGGAAGTTGTAGCTTTAGTTTACAACTAAGTCTGTAGTCAAACTTTGTCCTATATATAATAGTAAAACTGAAACAGTACACCAGTACATACTAGTACCAAAATATTCTATTCTAATGGTCAATCCGAAATAGTCTTTGAAAAGAAATTCAAAACTTTGTTTTAACCACAAATCACGAATCTAGATTGTCCCTTGTGCCATATTTTATTATTTCGTGAAGTGATGTAGTGATTTGTATTAAGCTATAGTGAGTTGGTGACATACTTATATGATATTGGTGTGCATGCTCTTTTTTTTTGTGTACAATAAAATATAATTCTAAGAGTCTCATAATTATTTCATTACACTTAACAAGGCTTAACTTATTACACACTTAAATACAATCATTACAATCGTTGTAAATCTATAGCAAATGCCCCTGCTAGTCTTAATCTTCACCTATATAAGTTCACTCCAAAATTTCTCAAAAGCCAATGTGTCCTTCTTGAGGTGACAACATGTCCAGTAGCCAATCCAATTACCAATCCACAAGCATATCCTATCACTACCACTTTCCAACCAAATCCTTTTCCAAATGATGATTCATTTCTCATTTCTGAAGTTGGTATCTCATTATTTCCACATTTCTTTGACAACTGAAAACCACACAATCCAAAATTTCCCTCAAAAGAGGAACCTTGAAACGTCAAAAATTGCCCACCTTGTGGAATTGGACCAAAAAGTCGATTTTGAGAGAGGTTTAAATACTCAAGAAATGTGAGACTTGTTAGCTGCTGAGGGATTTCACCAAAGATGCGATTTCGAGAAAGATCCAAAGATTCAAGCTCAACTAGGTTTCCTAACGATGATGGGATATGGCTTGTAAAGTTATTGCTTGATAAATTGAGTACAATTAGTGCCTTGAGGTTCCCCACGCTATCTGGAATTTCTCCATAAAACCTATTGTTAGAGAGATCAATAGCTGTGAATATGGTCAAGATTTTTACCAATTCCAATTCTACTCCCTTATTCACTATAGTCAATGAGTCTTTATAGTAATTGGAAGCGTCTCCCATGTACCTTGATTGTGATTTGTCGTAGCCAATGACCCTTGAGATTGCACTCCAATTTTGAAAGAATTCTGATGGTAACTTGCCAGAGAAATTGTTGTGAGAGAGGTCAATGACATGTAGCTTGGATAAGCCAAAATTTATACGAGGATCCCATATAGGACCATAGAATCCATTTACTCGCAAGACAAGAATCTTTAACTCTGATAAAGACTCCAACCAAAAAGGGAATGTATCATTCAATTTATTCTTTCCAAGATTCAAAACTTCTAGCATTCGACATTTAACTAGTGATCGTGGAATCTTACCATGTATTTGGTTGTGATTCAAGTCTAGTGTCCTCAAACTACATCCATTTATGAATGTTTCAGGCAAGTTTCCTTGAAAGTGGTTATTTTTCATAGCCAATACTACAAGAGAATTGCTTAAGTTCAGCAAACATTGTGGAATCTGACCAGTCAATTGATTATTAGACACATCAAGGACTTTCAGAGCATGCACCTTACATATCATTGGGGGGATATTTCCAGTAAAATTATTTTTTGAGGCGAAAAAATAATTTGTAGACAATGGGGGAATAGGAAATGACCCTTGCAACATGTTAGAACTCAAGTCTAAACGGTACATATTTTTCCAAGGAAGAACTATTGGAGGTTGCTCAAATTTGCTTAAGAGGTTATAAGAAAGATTTAGGTATTGCAATGTCTCTTCTCCAACATTCCAAAACCATTTAGGTATGTTACCTTCGATGTTGTTCTTGGAAAGGTCTAAAGTTTGCAATTCATTTTGGGCTTTTAGAAAAGCTGGAAATTTAGACAAATTGCAAGAAGACAACCTCAAATATGAAAATTTGGGGAGGGTTGAATTGATATTTGCTTTTGAAACAAATACTTTGTTACCTGAAAGATCGAGGGCTGCAAGCTCTTTAAGCTCGAAGAAAATGTTTAACTCCACCTTGCCCTTTAGGTTGATTGAAGAAAGATATAGTCCTTGTAGCTTAGTGAAATTGACAATTGACCTTAGAATCGATTCACTCATTTTGTTTTCACTCAATCCAAGGTTATGTAATGGTGATAAAGAGTTATTTTGGAATTTGAGAGGGACAATGAGCTGATTTTGATCTAGATATAATGTAGACAATGAAAGGATTGTAAACAAAATTGAGGGAATGACCTCTGTGAATGAGTTATATGACAAGTCAAGGTAAGACAAATTAGATAGTCTACCTATTTTAGCTGGGATTGGCCCTTTCAACTGATTTCCGTAGAAATCTATTAAACGGAGTTTAGTAATATTTGTTAGCCAAACTGGGAAGCTGCTGGCAAAATTGTTTTGTGGAAGGCTTAAGACTTCTAGTTGTGTAAGATTTCCCAAGAAAGATGGTACTTCCCCATAGAGATTATTTGTGTCAAGATCTAGATAAGTGAGTTTTGCAAGGTTTCCAAATGTGGAAGGAAGCTGACCATGGAAATTGTTATATGAGAGAGAAAGATGAGTAAGCTGTGATAGGTTTCCAATAGAAGGGGAAATTGTCCCTGAAAAATTACTTGAACTAAGATCCAAATAATTCAAGGAATTGAGGTTGCTGATTGGACTGGGCAATTCACCAGAAATCTTTGTATAAGAAAGATCCAAATAATTCAAGTACTTGAGGTTGCTGATTGAATTGGGCAATTCCCCAAATAAATTTGTTTCGGAAAGATCCAAAACATTCAAAGACCCAAGGTTGTCCATTGAATTGGGAAATTCCCCAGAAAAATTTATTGCACGAAGATGCAATTTCTTTAGGGAACTACGAAATTGAATTTTGGGAAGAAAACCAATGAGTTCTCTGTTATATGACAGATCAATGGATTGTATCCTACGCAATAGGAAAATATTCGGAGGAAATTCACCCTGCAAATTGCAGTCAAACAAAGTAAGAGAAGTCAAAGAAGACAAATTTGCCAGGAATTGAGGTAGTGACGATGAAATGTTCACATCGCCTAGATGAAGTTCTCTCAAATATGTCATGTTCTGGACAAGTGCTTCAAGATCAATTCTTCTGAGATCCAACAATTTCTCATAATAATCACCACCAACAGAGTAAATAAAATAATTGAGAGAGAGATCAAGTGAAACCAAATTGGATAGCCATGAAATTTCTGACGGGATTCGGCCATGTAAGAAGGAAAAAGAGAGGTTGAGATGCGTCAACCTTACAAGCTGGCCAAATTCAGATGGGATTGTGGAGGAAGAGAAGTTGTTGGAGTCAAGGTTGAGTTTCCGAAGGTGACTTAAACTGAAGAGACTGCTGTTGGAGTTGAGAGGCCCATAAAGCCAACTGTTGCCCAGGTCTAAGCCAATCACCACACCATTCTGTGTATCGCATGTGACCCCATCCCAGGAACAGCAATCACTATCTGCCTTCCAAGACTTCATCTTTGGATAAGAACCATTATAGTAATCATAGTAATCAGAATAATTCCTTTCAACAAATTCTTGCCTTAGTTGCAGCAAATGAGCACTTTGGTCAGGGAGGCAATGATGATGAGAGGAAGTATTAGAGGATGTTTGAGAGAGAGAAATTAAGAACAAAAAAGTGGCAAGGAATAAAGGCAGGTATTGATGATTCATTTTCCCCATACTAAACATCTTTACAGCAGAGGAAGTAAATGGAGAATTGGGTGGCAAGTGTTACAAGCGATAAAGAAGCGATGATATGAGTGGATATTTATACACACGATAGTGCATATAGCGTGCGTTTGGATTGCAAGGCAAGTTGCGGCACGTTTTCGTTTCACGTTTTCTCCTTTTTTTTTTTTTTTTTTTTTTTTTTTTTTTTGCCGGCTTTTTTGACTTTGGGAGACAAATTTTACTGTGCATGTACTGTGTGTGCACTGTTCACTCACTGTTCACACAATATTTAATATTAAAAGTGGGTCCCACAATACTATTCACACATTTAAAAATTATTTTGCTACAGTGTTTTCAGCAACAATCAATTTTTAGCAACTTTCAGCAATAATAAGTGCTATCCAAACGGACCCTATTAATGGGAATGGAAGCCAAGTTGAAAGGACTAACGTAATTAGATATTTATCTTTATTTTTATTTATTATTTTTTGTGGTCTAAATCGAATTGGATTTCACCATATTGATTGAAAAGGACCGTCTGATATAATTAAATCATAACAGCTATCAGTATTGACTGGAATTTTCTTTTCATTATACACCGTTAATATTGAAGGTGCTCATCTGATTCCTATTATTCTAGAATCCATCAAAAAGTGCTCATCTTTCCATACGCCGTTGTGTTAAGTGTTTTATTTGTTATGGGTTTGGGCCTCCTTTACTAATTCCATATTTACAAACAATGATTATCTGTAACGAATTGTTGGGTGATAAATATTAATAAAATGTTATAAATATTAGCACATATTCCAGATGTAATGGCCAATCACCTGATAAATCGAAGTAATGGAGGACCTAATAACATTAGGAATGACGAATAAATGTTTTCTCAAAAGGCACATTCTATTGAAAAGTAATTTTAGCGGTGATACTTTTTGGTTGTTGAGGTAACAAATATCTTATCAACAAAGTGGAGGATATCTGGTATAATAACCAAAATTCATAAATCACATTCTACCAACACCTATTCAAGCTGGCATGTCTACCAAAAAAAAACAAACAAACAAGTTTAAGGAACATCATATATATAAGAATAATTTACGGAAACCTCACTTCAACAATGATAGACAACGAATAAATAATTAATAAGGCTAAATATTGTTTTTGAACCTAAAGTTCTTATAATAAAGAAATTTTTCAATAATTTACGGATGAAAAAAAATAACTTTTTACAATATTTGGGAATTAAAAATGAACTTTAAAACAAAAATTGACAGTATAATATTTTTAATAGTTTAGGAGGAGTGAGAAATGAACTTTTTAAATTTAAAGAAGAAAAAAAAATCATGTAAAATTTAGGGATAAAAATAATATTTTAGCCAAAAAAAAAAAAGAATAGGAAGTTTTCTTCTTATTAATATTTTCATAATCATCATTAATTTCATTTTAAAAGAATAAATAGTGAGTGTAAGAAGATAATATTAGAACATGAGGATTAATCTCCTCTTCCCTTCTTCCTTGGACCAAAACTTAAACATGAGAAATAGAGTAAAGTGAAAATCACTACACAGAAGTAATACTAAAATTTTTGGTCATCAATCATAGACAAAATGAGTCAAATCCTATATCTCTATCTAAAATTTTCAGTGCCTTAATAATCTTGGCAGACAATATATTGACTAGGTTTAAGTAATGACAAAAGTTTTGAGGATTTTATAACCTTGCTTAATTTTCTTGGTAAGTTCCTCCCTTGTCAATCTTCTTCCTCTCTTTTTGTCCTTTTCCATATATCATACTTTGCGTTTGGAGGGACCAATGGATGGGCTGGAATTTGTCATCTTGAAGTGTAGAAGACGGAAATTTGGGTCCTGAGGCCTTTAATTTGATATAAACTCCTGCACCAATTTTCCAAATTCTTGTTAGGAAATAGTTACATGAGAATCAGAGGATCTTTTTGAATTCTTGTTAGCAAATAATTCAAAGAGAAGAATATTCAAACGAAGATGGTTCCTCATATTCTATGAGAGGACCTAGTCGTGAATCAATGAATGTCATTATATTCACAATTAGACATTTGAGACAATGCAAAATTTGATACCGTGTTAAAGGTCATTATCATTTGGTAAATCAAAGTAACGAACATAGACTCTCTTCTTTTTCTTTTTCTTTTTTTTCTTTTTTTTTTTCCCCCTTTTTTCCTTTTAATATTTCAATAGTTACAATAATCGGAGAAGAGAGATTTGAAACATTTTTTTTTTTAAAATTTTTAATATTGGTCCTTATTATTTTCAATTTATAATCAATTTGGTCTCTACAATTAAATTATTAACGGAAAATGCTTACACGACATTAAAAAATTACACCTCATCATTTGTAATAATAAAAAAAATCAAAATCCTTTTTTTCTTTTAATCATATAAAAAAATTTGTGGAACATCATATATAAGAAGAATTTACGAAAACCTCACTTAAGCAATGATAGACAATGAATTAAAAAAAAAAAAGGCTAAAAATATTGTTTTCTAACCTAAGGTTTGTATAAATTTTGCTTTTCCTCCCCAAAATTTAAAATGTTCTTTTTTCATCCTTAAATTTCTTAAAGAAAATTTTCAATAGTTTAAGGATGAAAAGAAAAATTTACAATAGTTTGGGAATTAAAAATGAAAATTGACAAGTATAATTTTTAATAGTTTAGGAGGAGTGACAAATGAGCTTTTTAAAGTTGAGGGACGAAAAACAAAATTCTTACAATGTTTGGGGAAAAAAAATATTTTAGCCAAAATTTTTTTAATAGAATAGGAATTTTTCTTCTTATTAATCTTTGGCTAATCCCATCAGTAATTTAATTTTAAAAGAATAAATAGTGAGTGTAAGAAGATAATATTAGAAGTAACATGAGGATTAATCTCCTTTTCCCTCTGTCTTGGACCAAAACTTACTTATGAGATAATAGAGTAAAGTGAACAACACTACACGAAATTAATACAATTTTTAGTCATCAATCATAGACAAAATGAGTCAAATGCTATATCTCTATTTACAGTTTTCAGTGCCTTAATATTAATCTTGGCAGACAATATATTGACTAGGTTTAAGTAAAGACAAAAGTTTTGAGGATGTTGTAACCTTGATTAATTTTCTTGCTAAGTTCCTCCCTTGTCAATCTTCTTCCTCTCTCTTTGTCCTTGTTCATAGATCATACTTCACGTTTGGAGGGACCAGTGGAGGAGTTGGAATTTGATTTTTTTTTTTTTTTTGGGTGTTGTTTGGGCTTAATTTTTGCTATTGGGCTAATTTTTTTTTATAGCTTTTAAAATATCAATAATATTGTTGAGGGGGCAAAGTACAATTTTATTGAAACAAATGGCTAAAAATAATATATTATATATACTCAAAATAAAAATAAAAATAAAAATCTGGGTTGGGGGGGGGGGGGGCAGCACTAACCCCCACATCCAGCAATAACTCCATCCCTAAGTCCTGCAGCATTTGACGCCACGTTAAAACTTATTATCATTTGGTAAATCGAAGTAATGAATCTAGACTCTTTTTTTTTTTTTTTTTTTTTAATAATTCAACAGTTACAATAATGGAAAATCAAGATTTGAACTCGTTAGGAGAAGAAAAAAGTTATACCATTGTGTTACAAGACCTTTGACAACAAAAGCAAGAACATCAAATAAAATGTTTTTAAAAAAGACTTAAAAAATCTCATTTTCATTCGAAATGATATTAGTAACGGATTTTTTTTTAGGTGACAAACATCATATCAACAAACCCTTTTAGTAATGAATTTGCATATTTAGTAATTAAAGGATTTTGCTGCAGTTAGAGTCGAGGTGTTTTGCACTAATGAAGCCTAAAATTTTTTAAGCCATACTTTCACACTCAATTTTCCACCCAGCTAAAGATTGTATTAACTAGCTTTTCTACATGTCCTCTTGNGTGGAGGAGTTGGAATTTGATTTTTTTTTTTTTTTTGGGTGTTGTTTGGGCTTAATTTTTGCTATTGGGCTAATTTTTTTTTTATAGCTTTTAAAAATATCAATAATATTGTTGAGGGGGCAAAGTACAATTTTATTGAAACAAATGGCTAAAAATAATATATTATATATACTCAAAATAAAAATAAAAATAAAAATCTGGGTTGGGGGGGGGGGGGGGCAGCACTAACCCCCACATCCAGCAATAACTCCATCCCTAAGTCCTGCAGCATTTGACGCCACGTTAAAACTTATTATCATTTGGTAAATCGAAGTAATGAATCTAGACTCTTTTTTTTTTTTTTTTTTTTTAATAATTCAACAGTTACAATAATGGAAAATCAAGATTTGAACTCGTTAGGAGAAGAAAAAAGTTATACCATTGTGTTACAAGACCTTTGACAACAAAAGCAAGAACATCAAATAAAATGTTTTTAAAAAAGACTTAAAAAATCTCATTTTCATTCGAAATGATATTAGTAACGGATTTTTTTTTAGGTGACAAACATCATATCAACAAACCCTTTTAGTAATGAATTTGCATATTTAGTAATTAAAGGATTTTGCTGCAGTTAGAGTCGAGGTGTTTTGCACTAATGAAGCCTAAAATTTTTTAAGCCATACTTTCACACTCAATTTCCACCCAGCTAAAGATTGTATTAACTAGCTTTTCTACATGTCCTCTTGACAAAAGTTGGTGAATGTACTGTAACCCCTGCTCAATTTTCTTGGTAAGTTTCCCTGTCAATTTCCATCCTCTCGGCCTTATGTCAATTTGCACTTTAGGAGATTCTTCCGTTGTCGTAGTTGGTGGGGTTTGGCCTTTGGAGGATCTATGAAAGGACTGAAATTTGTTTTTAAGCCATAATTTCACACTCAATTATCATTTCATGTAAGTTCCACTTTGGAAATTTGCTCACTTTGTCAAGATCATAATAGAGAGCAGTTAAATTTTCCACCCATTTTGTTTGACCAGGTTGAATGTAATCGATTAATAAAAGTACTTAAAATTTGAAATCCTCAATTTTCCACCCAGCTAAAGACCGTGTTAACTAGATTTTCTACAAGAAAATTGAGCAAATTTTCTTGTTAAGTTTCCCTATCAATTTTCATCCTCTCGGCTTTATATCCATAGTCCATACCTCCAATGACAAACTCCTTGCACTTTTTAGGAGATTCTTCCGTTGTCGTAGTTGGTGGGGTTAGGACTTTGTAGGATCTATGAAAGGACAGAAATTTGTTAAGTGTAAGAGACGGAAAATTGAGTCATGGGTACTTAAAATTGGTAAACAATTTCCAAATTCTTGATCAATTACATGAGAAGCAAAGCTTTAATGAGAGAGGACCTAATCAATTAAACGGAAAAGGGGACCTCATATTTAATGAGAGAGGACTTAATCAAAACAATGTTGAATTAATTTGCAAAATAGTTTTAGTTCCAATGGTACAAAATCATAGAAACTTGGACACAATGTGGAACTTGTTAGGAGGTTAATGTGCTTCAATGTTTGTGGGAGAAGGAAGGTCCATTTTTTATTTCCGCTATTTATAACTGAATTGTAATAAAAAGTTGTAGGACTTATAGTAATTTCTGTCATAAGATTACTTATTCTTAGCTATTGCAAAAGTCATGATGACTATCACAAGATTGAACCAATTTGCAGAGTTTGGAGAGATGCAAAATTTATTTGGCCACATGAATAGAGGCATTTCTTGGCCAAATCCACTAAGAATTTTAAATATTTCAAATCTATTGCTTTATAATCCAAATCCTAATCAAATTTAAGTTTTCAAACGCAACCATTATGAAATAATTGCATGAGAATCAGGACATTAAAGTGGATTTTAGAGGTAACATTTTTTTAGGTGACAAATACAATATCAACAAACCCATGTAGTAATGAATTTGAAAATTTAGTAATTAAAAGTTTATAAAAAAAAAAAAAAATAGTAATTAAAAGGGCTAGCTTTAGTTAGAGATTTTTTTTGCACTAATGAAACCTAAAATTTGAAAACAATACTTTTACACTTAATTATCATTTCACATATGTTCTACTTTGTCAAGATGGTATTATCATAGTTATAAAAATCTTACCAAACCACCAATTAAATCGTGAAAACCCTAAACTAAAGCATTATCTGGAATGGTTTAAATGTAATCTCTTAATAAAAAATTTTAAAATTTTAAAATTAACTAGCTAATGGAAAATACTTTTGTTACTGGTGATAAAATATTAATTGTTATAGAAATTTTAGTTTTAGATTTTTTGGTATTTTTGGGGTTTTAACTTGTTATATACATGATAGTATATGAAGATGCATTACAAAATCTTATAATACAACTATTTTTATGATTTTTGTTTTTATTTTTATTTTTTATACTGCATTAATTACAATAGGGGAGGGTGAGTGAGGATTAGAACCTTGGATTCTATGGACATATCAAGATGTGTCAATTAGTTAAGCAACAACCATCTTTAAGATTTTTAGTTTCCAAAAATTCCGATGGTTTTCCAAGACAACATTTTGATACAGAAATTGGGATGTTTCGTATCCATGTACAACAAGTACTTACATTTCCACGGACATGCACAATCATAAATTTCCACCCAAAAAAAAAAATGTTGAGGAACATCATATGTAAGCTATTATTTACAAAAATCTCAATCCAGAAAATTTAAAAAAAAAAATAAAAAAGAAAAAAAATAAAAAGAATCAGCTTAGAAAATTTCATCTTACTAATCTTTTCCCAGTCTTATTATTTCATCTAAAAAGAATAAAAATTGAATTGCAAGAAGATACTATTGGAAGTAACGTGAACAACACTGCACAAAAAAATAATACAAATTTTAGTCATCAATAAATAGTAATAGAAAGAATGAGTCAAATTCTATCTTTATCTACAAATTTCGTTGCCATAATCTTGACAAATAACGTATAGAGTTTAAAGACAGTATTGACTAGCTTTTCTGCAAGTCCTCTTGACAAGCTCCTTTTGTCTTTAGGAGATTCTTCCTTGTCGTAACTGGTGGGTTTTGGACTTTGGAGGGACTATGAATAGACAGAATTTGTCAAGTGTAGGAGACAGCAAATTGAGTCCTGGCCTGGGTACATACATTGGTAACCAATTTTCCAAATTATTGATGGTAGATAATAACATGAGCAACAGAGCTTTCAAGAGAAAATGGTCTGGAGTACATGTTTTCTTTATACAGTTTTGGCTATGACACTGATGTGATTTTCTAGTCACTTTCTCAGTACCCTAGTGATGCAAATACAGATAAAGTAGAAGAAAATCGAGTTCTACTTTTGTTTTAATAAATTTTTCCTAAACTCGATATTTTAGAATCCAAGTTGTATTTAAAAAAAAAAAAAAAAAAACTTTATGAAAATACTTTTGATACAGGTAAAAAATATATTAATTATTCTTGAAATTTAAGTTTTAGATTTTATGGTCTTTTCAGTTTTTAACTTAATATACATGATATATGAAGATACATTACAAAATATATATGAAGATACATTACAAAATCTTATAATATAATCACCTGTATGATTTTTTTTTTTTTTAATAATTCAATAGTTACAATAAGAAAGAGAGAAGGGGGATTAGAATTTTGGATTTCATGGACATATTAAATGAGAGGACCTAATCAAAAACAATGTTGTACTAATTTGAGAATAGTTTTTGTTCCAATGGTACAAAATCATAGAAACAAAGAGAATGCAGAACTTGTTACGATATTAAGGTGCTTCAATGCTCGTGAGAGATAGAAAGTCTCTTTTTTTCCACCATCTATTTCTAAATTGTAGTAAAAAGTTGTAGTGCGTACGTACCTATTGCAATTTCTGTCATAAGATGACTATAAACAAAAATAAATAAATAAAAGGAAAAAAAAAGTTTTATTAACCAATAATAATCAATGGAAAATAACCCCAGAAAAATAACCTTTTTCTCGTTTTGGACAATCCACTTTCAACTTCGTACTGAAAATTCCAAGTGGCCTATTTATAAGTTGGCAAAAGCATATTCCCGCTAATCTACATATAAATTAAAATGTTTTCATATATAATAAGTTAGAAGATTAAATTGCAATTTGCACGGTTAATGTTTTGGGGTAATTTTGATTTTAGCCCCTTAAGTTTCAAATTTTGGATGCATAATTATCATTTGGAATTAAGTTATTTTATTAATATATCGTGATGAGGTGTCTGTTAAGTTTCAGCCAAGCTCAAATGACTTCTTTTTTCGTTTTGTTTCATTTAAAATTATGTCTTTTTGAACCTTATTAAATCCATGTAAGATATTATTTTCACAACATTGCAATTTACATCCTAAAAAAGTTTGGGATAATTTTATTTTTTATAATTTAATAGTTATAACAGGGAAGGGAGAAAGGGGACTAGAATTCTGGATTTCATAGACATATTAAGAGGTGCCAACTAGTTAAGCAATAACCATCTTTAAGATTTTTATTTTCAAAAAATTCCACTACTGATGGTTTTCCAAGACAACATGTTGATTAAGGAATTATTATGTTTCATATCCTAATAAACTACTCCATGCACTGTGAGTACTTAAATCACCTTATCTATCAAAATCTCATCTCGTGTAGGTTTCTCCACACGCGCGTGCACACACATACACACGCAAATTTCCACCCAAATAAATGTTGAGGAACATCATATGTAAGCTATTATTTACAAAAATCTCAATCCAGCAAAAACAAATAGCAAATTAAAAAAGAAGAATTAGCTTAGAAAATTTCGTCTTACTAATTTTTCAGCAATCTTATCATTCATCTAAAAAGAATAAACGGTGAATTGTAAGAAAATGATACTGGAGGAACGTGAACAACACAAAAAAAAAATATATACATATATATATATATATATATTCATCAATAAACAATAATAGAAAAGAAATGATTTAAATTATATATCTATCTACAAATTTCAGTGCCTTAATCTTGACAGATAATGTATAGACTTTAAAGACAGTATTACCTAGCTTTTCTGTAAGTCCTCTTGACAAAAGTTTTTGTGAATGTAATGAAACCCAGCTCAATTTTCATGGTAAGTTTACACGTCAGTTTTAAGTCCTTCCAAATCAATTCCCAAGTCCCAACAACTCCATTAACCAATTACAATCAATGGGAAAAATCCCTTTTTTTTTTCCTTGGCCAATCCACTTGGACCACTTTCACCATTGTACTGAAAATTCCAAGGGGGCTAGGACCCACCATTGGACAATAAATCAATCATGTAACGTATCATGGATTAATTGACCCACAAGACCATCTATTAGGGCAACACAATTCGTGGGAGAACAAAACTATATCAATAGATTTTATGAATTCTTCTATTAAAAATAAAAACCATTTTATGAATAATAAGTTGGTACCACTATATCTCCAACATTAATGAGTTGGCAAGCATATTTCTACTGATCTACATATAAATTAATATATTTTCATAAATAAATAAATTGGAGATTATATTGCAATATTTGAATGGTTAATGTTTGGGATAATTTTGATTTTACCCCATAATGTTTGGATTTAAGTCATTTTGTTATTATGTTGTGATGAGGTATTTTTTAAGTGTTAGCCAAGTGACATTAGTTCATTCAAAATTATGTCGTTCTGAACCTTATTAAATCCATGTAAGATATTATTTTGACTACATTGCAATATACGGTGATGAGGACGGGGATGAAGCCATCATTGAAGTTTTGGAAGATATTTCCAGTGAGCCCGCCCGCACTAGATACTATTGCTAGGGCCTATGCGTTGGATTTCACATTTTGGGCCTGATGGGCATGAGAAGAGGGTTATCTCTTTGATTCAGGTCATTGTGTGTGTCTCCTATTTTCATGGATAGGGCTGAACTTTTTTCACTATGGGCCGAGGTTATGGGGTCCACTAGAACGTTGGGTCCATTACTGTTGGGCTATATATTGATGGTCAAAATGTCATAGTATTTGTGAGGACGGTCACAGCCGATTTCTTTTGATCCTGGCTTGCTACTTGATTTGGCTACCAAGTGTTTCCTATTTGCAACCATGAAGAATTTGACAACAAAACCACAAAAATATGCTTCGAACTACGACATTATTTCAACTTGTCAACCAAATTTATTACATAAAAGACAATTTTTGTTTTTAAGAAAAGTGTTATATCTACAACATTTTTACAATACTTTCACAACAAATTATAAGTGGCAAGTTGTTATTGGTTCTAATTTGAATCTATAAGTTAAATTACTTTTTTGCCTATCCATAACAACCAATAACAATCTACCACTTAGAATTTGTTGTAAAAATCTTGTAAAAATATTGTAAATATAACATTTTTTTCCAAAAAATAAAAAAAATAGACTGCAATGATTGGAGCGTCTTTTCTACCTAGGCATTATCATAGTAAATTCCTAGTCCAAACTTGCAAGCAAGGACCGGTAAGCTATAGCCGTTATCTCAATCTCATAAGGAGACTAGTGAGCATTGAGCCAAGAGTATGAAGTTTTCCCTAAGCACTTCCCATTATGGTAAAATTAATTACATAAACTTTGGCTCGAGTGAAAAAAAAGTAATATTGATGATTATTTGCTTTATATAAATTATTAGGACATAAAAACCAGTTCGTTGGATTTTTTGCTTGAAAGAACAACAAAAGTAAAAATTGTTATTTAGTAATTAGTATAAAGCAGCTATGACTTCATAAATAACTTGTTCCTTAAAAAAAAAAATGGTTAGCATAAATAATTTGTTCCTACTGCCTGGGGAATCATGCTTTAACAAAAAAAAAAAAAAAAAGGTTAGCATAAATAATTTGTTCCTACACAATAGATTTTATGAATTCTTCTATGAATTCTTCCATTTTTTTTTCCTTGGCCAATCCACTTTCACCATTGTACTGAAAATTCCAAGGGGGCTAGGACCCACCACTTTGGACAATAAATCAATCATGTAACATATCATGGATTAATTGACCCACAAGACCATCTATTAGGGCAACACAATTCGTGGGAGAACAAAACTATCTCAATAGATTTTATGAATTCTTCTATTAAAAAAAAAAAAAAAAACCATTTTATGAATAATAAGTTGGTACCACTATATCTCCAACATTAATGAGTTGGCAAGCATATTTCTACCGATCTACATATAAATTAATATATTTTCATAAATAAATAAATTAGAAATTATATTGCAATATTGAATGGTTCATGTTTGGGATAATTTTGATTTTACCCCATAATGTTTGGATTTAAGTCATTTTGTTATTATGTTGTGATGAGGTATCTTTTAAGTGTTAGCCAAGTGACATTAGTTCATTCAAAATTACGTCGTTTTGAACCTTATTAAATCCATGTAAAATATTATTTTGACTACATTGCAATATACGGTGACGAGGAGGGGGATGAAGCCATCATTGAAGTTTTGGAAGATATTTCCAGTGAGCCCGCCCGCACTGAATACTATTGCTAGGGCCTATGCGTTGGATTTCACATTTTGGGCCTGATGGGCATGAGAAGAGGGTTATCTCTTTGATTCGGGTCATTGTGTGTGTCTCCTATTTTCATGGATAGGGCCGAACTTTTTCCACTATGGGCCGAGGTTATGGGGTCCACTAGAATGTTGGGTCCATTACTGTTGGGCTATATATTGATGGTCAAAATGTCAAAGTATTTGTGAGGACGGTCACAGCCGATTTCTTTTGACCCTAGCTTGCTACTTGATTTGGCGACCAAGTGTTTCCTATTTACAACCATGTAGAATTTGACGACAAAACCACAAAAATATGCTTCAAACTACGACATTATTTCAACTTGTCAACCAAATTTATTACATAAAAGACAATTTTTGTTTTTAAGAGAAGTGTTATATCCACAACATTTTTACAACACTTTCACAACAAATTATAAGTGGCAAGTTGTTATTGGTTCTAATTTGAATTTATAAGTTAAGTTACTTTTTTGCCTATCCATAACAACCAATAACAATCTACCACTTAGGATTTGTTGTAAAAATCTTGTAAAAATATTGTAAATATAACATTTTTTTCCAAAAAAAAAAAAAAAAGACTGCAATGATTGGAGCGTCTTTTCTACCTAGGCATTATCATAGTAAATTCCTAGTCCAAACTTGCAAGCAGGGAACCGGTAAGCTATAGCCATTATCTCAATCTCATAAGGATACTAGTGAGCATTGAGCCAAGAGTATGAAGTTTTCCCTAAGCACTTCCCATTATGGTAAAATTAATTACATAAACTTCGGCTCGAGTGAAAAAAAAGTAATATTGATGATTATTTGCTTTATATAAATTATTAGGACATAAAAACCAGTTCGTTGGATTTTTTGCTTGAAAGAACAACAAAAGTATAAATTGTTATTTAGTAATTAGTATAAAGCAGCTATGACTTCATAAATAACTTGTTCCTTAAAAAAAAATGGTTAGCATAAATAATTTGTTCCTACTGCCTGGGGAATCATGCTTTAACAATTATGTTTTTCAGTAATATGCCTAAAATACATGGTTGGTTTACTTCCTAACGATTTCAAGTATTTGATGTTTAATTCTAAAAAAAAAAAAGGTATTTAATGGTTCACCAGCTATATTCAATGGATGAATCCAAAATGTTTTTTTTTTGGTGGAGGTGTTTTCGCAAAGTGATTCTAGCATGTTCTAGGAATTACTTAATGAAAATATTATTTATATGAGAACCGAATGTAGCAATTGCTGCATAATTTCCAGTCTTGTGTTAAATTGCTCCGCTACCTCAATGAGATTGCTTTGGCTAGAGGATTTACCAGATGTTCTTTCCTCTGTTTTAGCATAGGATGTAGCTCATTCTAACTGCATTGGGGCTTAAATTCTGGCGTTGGGATAATTCCATGACTGTGTCCCATGTCTAGTAATATTTGGGACAACAGACAAGTACCGATAGGTTCTTTTTATTGCCCATTTTCCTTTTTCTCAAAAAAAAAAAAAAAAAAAAAAATCTATATTATGGAGAATGAATAATTATGTATCTATCTTATTCATATAGTTTTGGCCCAATTGGAATCAAGATTTGCAAGCCAAGGTCACATAATTCAGTGTTCTAAATTTCGTTCCATTCTAGTTATTCCTATCGTGTGTGCAATGCCCATAATTGACTAAAAATGATTGTATAAAATCACTTAACAATGACACTCTTCCCTTTATTGTGACTGAATTTGATCACAAAGAGTGTATTGACTCTACATGACATCGGAGATTATTGAGATAGCAAATGTAAGTGCTTTCATACAATAAATGAAGAAAATGTAAAAGGATTTTGCAACACATACCCTGAATAGTCATAGACGCTTAGTTGAATGTGACACTTATTCTCGATACAGGTGATAAACAGATGTAAAGTTGAAATGCCAAAAAGTAATATTATTGCTAGGCATGTTGAATCTCTCTTCTTCATATCGCTATACGATCCCAAGCTTTTCTGTAGATTATTTCGATTTTGATACCAAGATTGAAGCTTGCCTATCTATTCATCCTACTCTGGGCATAAACTATAAACAATCAACTATATCCCCACCTTGCTTAGAGCTCGTACATGATGAGAACGAAGAGTGTATTTCCTTACTAGAAATGTCACAAATATGAAGAGCAAAGAAGTCTTAAGAAATTTGTAAATCTTTTGCTCAATCTGATGCCTGCTTTCTTGAATTAAAACTTTGTATGGAAGAAGTTTTGGAGAGAGAGGGTGCAACCTCATAGAAGAGACGTTGGAAGCATAAATTAGGAGGGTGCAAGCTCACACGTTAGGGTGTGATTTAAAAAAGACAGCTAAATTACATTAGAAAATCATTTAAGTAGAGAAAGACATCCTTGCTTAATCCCCCTAAAAAAATGAGGAAAAAAATAGAATCCAAAATACCCAATCAAAGCTCAATGATTGTATTATTTGGACAATCCACTTTCAACTTCGTACTGAAAATTCCAAGTGGCCTATTGAATTATTAATAAGTTGGCACAAGCATATTCCCACTGATCTAGATATAAATAAAAATGTTTTCATAAATAATAAGTTAGAAGATTAAATTGCAATTTGCACGGTTAATGTTTTGGGGTAAGTTTGATTTTACCCCCTTAAGTTTCAAATTTTGTATGCATAATTATCATTTGGAATTAAGTTATTTTGTTAATATATTGTAATGAGGTGTCTGACTTTCAGCCAAGCTCAAATAACTTTTTTTTTTTTAATTTAAAATTTCTTTTTGAACATTATTAAATCCATGTAAGATATTATTTTGACAACATTGCAATTTACATCCTTAAAAAGTTTGGGATAATTTTAATTCAACGAATTTTGGTTGCAAACTTGGACTAAATTAATAATAGGAAAACAACATAAATCTCTGTAATGTGCAATGCACACAACTCATTTCAAATGATTGTGTAAAGTCAATTAACCACAAGACTCTTCCTCTTATTGTGACTAATTTGGTCATGTAGAGTCTACCTGATAGGCAGATTATTGAGACAACAAATGTAAGTCCATGTTTGATTAAAAAGATACAGCTAAATGCCTAAATTACCCAATCAAAGCTCAATAATGATTAATCATTTTTCTTCACATAATTGAACGACACTTTTTTTTTTGAGAAGAAATTGAACAACACTTGGCTGAAGCAAAATGTTATTGACATAATTTGAAAGCTTACCTTTATGCATAATTGGAGAATGATTGTAGTATTTTTTAAATCTCGTCAAAGATATGAACCAAATACCCACGCTGTTTCTCAAAAAAAAAAAAAAAAAAAACCCACGCTAAGATCACATAAGTCAACCAACATGACATACAATGCATCCAGATAATGACACGTAGTTGGGGCAATATTATTAATATGACAAATGTTTTATTTGTACACTTTTGTGTACATAACTACATATTTTATGCGCACACACGGAAAAAAAAAATCGACATATTAATTGACTTTCCCAAGCCAAAAACAGAACTTGAAAATTTTGACTAGTGTCAACATGCTAACAACATTAGCCTATGGACCAGTGATGTTCAACAAAAACAAATTAATAAGTTAATTTTTACATGGTATATTTGAGTTCAATAAGCTTTTGGCAGTTAACTTAGTATGCCCTTGCCCAGAGTATTTTGACAATTTACTTAACTTCTAGTTATTCATTAGTATCAGTGATGCCTTCGGCCCTTCAAGGGATACCATGGAATTCAAAATTCAAAATTTGACAGCCAAAAATGTTCATTTCATATATGAATGTCTAATTTTTTTTCTTTTTTAATTATAAAAAAAAAAAAAAGAAAAAAAAAAAATAAGGAAAGAATAACTACATATCTATCCTCTAGGTAAGAGCCCTCTCTTGTGGAGTTGTCAGAAGATTCCTCAGGGTTCCGAATAGATCAAGCTAATCTCTAGGTCATTGTCAATGAACAAAAAGGAACCCAATGGACCCAGACATCATAGAAAGCCTACAAACCATGTTTAAAGAAGAAGGGCGAAAATAGGTAACTAATTTTTTTTTCCTAACTATCTAGTTAGTTGTTAAGGTTTTGAAACTATTTTTTTTACTAGCATCTCGAGTTTAAGAAACTCGATTTAGGGTCTATAAATCGAGTTTTTGGGACTCGATTTTCATGAGTTGTTCACGTCTGATGTGGCATTTTTTCCACATGGCGATGACGTGGAAATCGAGTCTCTAATACTCAATTTACAAAGCAAAAAAATTTAAAAAAATTTGAAGTCTCTTGCGCGGCCTCACCTCACCGGATCAGATCATATCAGATCTTAGAGAGAGAGAGAAAGAGTCAGATCAGATCAGTTGAAAGACTTAGGCTGCACAGCCTGAGCTCGCGCAACCCATCCGCCGCGTGGCCAGGCCTCGTGATCTCACGCTGCATGGCTAGGCCTCACGAGCTCACGCCTTGTGAGCCTACGCCGCGTGGCCTAGGCTTACAAGGCCTAGCCGCGCGGCAGCTGGGTCGCACACGCCTCGCGAGTCCACGTCGCGAGGCCTGACGCCTGGCTGCACGGCGGTTGGGTCGCACGAGTTCAGTCCGCGTGCGACCTGGGTTCTTTCCTTCTTCTTCAGCTTTTTTTTTTTTTTT
>NW_027069602.1:679286-685465 GCF_002906115.3 Quercus suber | reverse complement strand
AAAAAAAAAAAAAAAAAAAAGACTGCAATGATTAGAGTGTCTTTTCTACCTAGGCATTATCATAGTAAATTCCTAGTCCAAACTTGCAAGCAGGGAACCGGTAAGCTATAGCCGTTATCTCAATCTCATAAGGATACTAGTGAGCATTGAGCCAAGAGTATGAAGTTTTCCCTAAGCACTTCCCATTATGGTAAAATTAATTACATAAACTTTGGCTCGAGTGAAAAAAAGTAATATTGATGATTATTTGCTTTATATAAATTATTAGGACATAAAAACCAGTTCGTTGGATTTTTTGCTTGAAAGAACAACAAAAGTATAAATTGTTATTTAGTAATTAGTATAAAGCAGCTATGACTTCATAAATAACTTGTTCCTTAAAAAAAAAAATGGTTAGCATAAATAATTTGTTCCTACTGCCTGGGGAATCATGCTTTAACAAAAAAAAAAAAAAATGGTTAGCATAAATAATTTGTTCCTACTGCCTGGGGAATCATGCTTTAACAATTATGTTTTTCAGTAATATGCCTAAAATACATGGTTGGTTTACTTCCTAACGATTTCAAGTATTTGATGTTTAATTCTTAAAAAAAAAAAAAGTATTTAATGGTTCACCAGCTATATTCAATGGATGAATCCAAAATGGTTTTTATTTTTTATTTTTTTGGTGGATGTGTTTTCGCAAAGTGATTCTAGCATGTTCTAGGAATTACTTAATGAAAATATTCTTTATATGAGAACCGAATGTAGCAATTGCTGCATAATTTCCAGTCTTGTGTTAAATTGCTCCGCTACCTCAATGAGATTGCTATGGCTAGAGGATTTACCAGATGTTCTTTCCTCTGTTTTAGCATAGGATGTAGCTCATTCTAATTGCATTGGGGCTTAAATTCTGGCGTTGGGATAATTCCATGACTGTGTCCCATGTCTAGTAATATTTGGGACAACAGACAAGTACCGATAGGTTCTTTTTATTGCCCATTTTCCTTTTTCTCAAAAAAAAAAAAAAAAAAAAATCTATATTGTGGAGAATGAATAATTATGTATCTATCTTATTCATATAGTTTTGGCCCAATTGGAATCAAGATTGACAAGCCAAGGTCACATAACTCAATGTTCTAAATTTCGTTCCGTTCTAGTTATTCCTATCGTGTGCAATGCCCATAATTGACTAAAAATGATTGTATAAAATCACTTAACAATGACACTCTTCCCTTTATTGTGATTGAATTTGATCACAAAGAGTGTATTGACTCTACATGACATCGGAGATTATTGAGATAGCAAATGTAAGTGCTTTCATACAATAAATGAAGAAAATGTAAAAGGATTTTGCAACACATACCCTGAATACTCATAGACGCTTAGTTGAATGTGACACACTTATTCTCGATACAGGTGATAAACAGAAGTAAAGTTGAAATGCCAAAAAGTAATATTATTGCTAGGCATGTTGAATCTCTCTTCTTCATAACATATCGCTATACGATCCAAGCTTTTCTGTAGATTATTTCGATTTTGATACCAAGATTGAAGCTTTCCTATCTATTCATCCTACTCTGGGGATAAACTATAAACAATCAACATATATCCCCACCTTGCTTAGAGCTCGTACATGATGAGAACGAAGAGTGTATTTCCTTACTAGAAATGTCACAAATAAGAAGAGCAAAGAAGTCTTAAGAAATTTGTAAATCTTTTGCTCAATCTGATGCCTGCTTTCTTGAATTAAAACTTTGTATGGAAGAAGTTTTGGAGAGAGAGGGTGCAACCTCATAGAAGAGACGTTGGAAGCATAAATTAGGAGGGTGCAAGCTCACACGTTAGGGTGTGATTTAAAAAAGACAGCTAAATTACATTAGAAAATCATTTAAGTAGAGAAAGACATCCTTGCTTAATCCCCCTAAAAAAATGAGGAAAAAAATAGAATCCAAAATACCCAATCAAAGCTCAATGATTGTATTATTTGGACAATCCACTTTCAACTTCGTACTGAAAATTCCAAGTGGCCTATTAAATTATTAATAAGTTGGCACAAGCATATTCCCACTGATCTAGATATAAATAAAAATGTTTTCATAAATAATAAGTTAGAAGATTAAATTGCAATTTGCACGGTTAATGTTTTGGGGTAATTTTGATTTTACCCCCTTAAGTATCAAATTTTGTATGCATAATTATCATTTGGAATTAAATTATTTTGTTAATATATTGTAATGAGGTGTCTGTCTTTCAGCCAAGCTCAAATAACTTTTTTTTTTTTTTTAATTTAAAATTTCTTTTTGAACATTATTAAATCCATGTAAGATATTATTTTGACAACATTGCAACTTACATCCTTAAAAAGTTTGGGATAATTTTAATTCAACAAATTTTGGTTGCAAACTTGGACTAAATTAATAATAGGAAAACAACATGAATCTCTGTAATGTGCAATGCACACAACTCATTTCAAATGATTGTGTAAAGTCAATTAACCACAAGACTCTTCCTCTTATTGTGACTAATTTGGTCGTGTAGAGTCTACCTGATAGGCAGATTATTGAGACAACAAATGTAAGTCCATGTTTGATTAAAAAGATACAGCTAAATGCCTAAATTACCCAATCAAAGCTCAATAATGATTAATCATTTTTCTTCACATAATTGAACGACACTTTTTTTTTGAGAAGAAATTGAACAACACTTGGCTGAAGCAAAATGTTATTGGCATAATTTGAAAGCTTACCTTTATGCATAATTGGAGAATGATTGTAGTATTATTTAAAACTCGTCAAAGATATGAACCAAATACCCACGCTGATTCTCAAAAAAAAAAAAAAAAAAAAAAACCCACGCTAAGATCACATAAGTCAACCAACATGACATACAATGCATCCAGATGATGACACGTAGTTGGGCAATATTATTAATATGACAAATGTTTTATTTGTACACTTTTGTGTACATAACTACATATTTTATGCGCACACACGGAAAAAAAATTGACATTTTTTTTTTTTTTTTTTGATGTAACTACAATAATTATATTAAGAAGAAGAAAATAGTACATCAGAGGACACTAAATGCTCCACAAAAGGAGATAAGTGCCTAACTACATGACAGACTCATAAGGACTTAGCATGCTGGGCTAACCCATGTGCTACTTTATTACCACACCTAGCACAACAGAAAAGAGCAATTTCTAAACTGAGTAGCTAACATTAAAGACCCAGAAATCAGATTGCAGATGCTAGCAGGAGAAATGATTGATCCAGTGAGAGAGTTATGAACCACCATTGAGTCGCCTTCAAAAATGGCTGAACGGAAACCTTGATCCCAAGCAAACCGTATTCCTTCCTCCATTGCCTTGGCTTCAGTCTCCAGAGAACCCAAGGGAGCATGGATCTTCATACTCAGTGCAGCACGCACCAACTCGAGATGGTCCCTGATAACGACACCAACACCCGCAGCTTGTTGTCGCTCAAAGATTGCACCATCAACATTGACTTTAAGCCACGGAAGCTGAGGAAGAACCCAACCAACATCTACCTCTGGAGTCTTGATCTTGATACGATGGTTTGCCACTTGAAATTCCTCCAAATAGTCCAACATCCAGCCAACAATACCAGAAGCTGATTTGCGAGGCCCCCCTATCCGAATCTCATTTCTATTGGACTAAATGCCCCAAGCCACAGAGAAGAAGCGAGCCAACTCCTGAATAAGACCACTGTTTCACGTTTCGAGCATACCAAACCAGATCGATGAACTCCGTCACTTCTCCCACATCTGGACCGAGATCAATATTCGCAGTTGTCCACACCTCCTTTGCTTTAGCACAAAACCAAAGCACATGAGCCGTGGATTCCATAGCAATCCCACACTCCTCACAAACATCATTCTAGGTTACTTTCCGAGAAAACAAATGGATTTTCGTGGGCAAGATATTCCTACAAGCACGCCATGCAAAACTCTTGATCTTGTTGGGCAGCGGCAACTTCTAGATACAACGCCAAAAGAAGACTTTAAGGATCAAAAGTGTAATTTAACCACTTTTTATTTATTTATTTATTTATTTTGAATTGCATATTCAGTCCTCAATTACCTTTATTTCAAAATTGTTGTTACGATTTAACATGTTTCACTTAGTCCCTATAGTTTCAATCCTTACCGTGATTTGATGGATTGGACCATACTAACATGACAAAAAGAACTCATTCCACATCATAGACTCCACAGCATCAAAGTAACGTTAAGTTGATAGGCGCCACTTTACTATGCCAACATTTTTCGTCCATCACATAAGGTCCGATGGTAAGGACTTTTAGATGCATTATAAAGTATACCAAACACAAGGTTTAATGAGTGATGACTATATATATCAATTTAACTTTTTCTTTGTCCAGTACCTGCACAGTATAAATTAGCAAAATCCACATTTTATGTGTGCATGAACAACTCGTCTGTAATATAAAATCTATAATATAGTTAAACGGTTACACCTATACTACGCAACCAAACAAAAAAAGAAAAGAAAAGAAAAGTCTGGTTAACAGGTGCCCTTAGCAAAATTTTGTTAATAGATTATTTTAGGAAACTTTTAATACGAGAAATATAATAAGTTGTAGAAAAAATCAATTATTTTTTTTTTCCATAATTCTTTTTAAAATATTTTCTAAACAAATGCCAGCACAGTTAACATTTCCCCAAAAGGAAAAAAAAAATCACTTTTTCAAGCAATCAATTCATTCCACTGGATAATGCTTATCAATCCTTATTCCCCAATTTCAATTGCTCACCAAGTATGGTTTGCAATCATACAATAAATTTAACGAGGAAAAAAGCAATTATAAGTGATAATGAGAAGAGCTTGGTGAAATAAAGAACATGCAAGAAATTTAAGACAGAGACACAATTTTTATTGCACCTGATTGGGAAGGAAGAAGAAGAAGTAGTAGTAGAAGAAAAAGAAGCCTGAATAGGGCAACACCCATTTGCAACAAAATTTGATTCAGGGGATATAAAGGTGGCTTTGGAGGCAAAATGAAAAATGGGTCTTGAAGATTTGAAGGTAATATGGGCTGGAGTGCTTGTAATGGCAACTTCTAATAGCTTAGACTCCATTGCTGCTGTTAAGAACAGAGAGAGAGAGAGAGGGAGAGGGAGAGGGAGACAAGGGGTTTGAAGTTTAAAAAGAAAGACAATTGGGACAAACCAAACTAGGAAGATTATATAGATCCTGTTTTACAAGGAAAGGTAAGAGAGCAGATCAATGTTCTGCATAATTACCATAAGTAAATAAATTTTCTGCCCAAAAATAAACTAAAGTTACCAAACCAAGGAAAATTTTCATTTCTTTGAGGGAAAAAAAAATTTACTTTTTTTTGTGGAAGACTTTACCTGCAGAGTCCACATCCAATTAACGTCATGCTTAGTTGTCAACTTAGTGCAATCAAAATTCATCTTTCAACCAAGCAAACATGGTGGTTTCACATGCGACTATACGAGTGAAATAATTTAATTATAAATTGACACTCAAATATTGGTGAAACTGGGTGTGCATTTAAGTATCCGCAAGAAAACTATACATTTTATTTTATTTTTAGTAATCTCAAGAAATTACTATGATGATGTGGCCCTTAACTTCATTTATTAAATTACATATTAAGTTATCAATCCCGGTACCTCTTAAATTGTCATTTGATTAATAGAGAATAATGATGTAGCATAAGAAAATAATGAAACTAATGTCATTCTGAAGTAGAATTTCACAGTAAAGTTACACTAAAGAACTCAAAAAGGTCTTTAGAAATTCGCAACATCACTATCACATAGGTTTATCAGTAACATTATTTTAATTAATTGAATCTTAACACATAGTTGTGTGTGAAATTAGGTGGATTAGACTAATTGTAAAATCATAATTTAATCTTTTAAATAATAAGAATAATAAATGAGGCCTAATAAATATAATTTAAAGTATCCTTACATTCTTCTCATCAATTACAATGTTTTGTTTTGTTTTTTGTCTTTTCTTTTAATGGGAATCAATTAAAGCTTTGGCATTTAATGGCATGAAAGTTATGGGACTAACTGTCTATTAATATGAGATTAGACATTAATGATTTTTTTTAAGAGACAATTAGACTTTAACATTAGGGTTATGCTAAGGGCACTCATTAATAATCTATTTTAGGAAA
>NW_027069602.1:672796-677843 GCF_002906115.3 Quercus suber | reverse complement strand
TTTTTTATTCCCCCCCCCCCCCCCCCCCCCCCCAAAAAAAATATTTTAATAAAATTCTACGATGTTAATGTAAATGACTGCTATATCATTTTTTCCTCTTGTTACATTTATGTCATACCTAACTCATTAAATCAAAGTATATTTAAGGTATATGTTTCTAAGAATAGATAGTTAGTGTGAACTAATGCATTTTCTTCTTCTTCTTATCACTCTTATATTATAGGTAATTAACAAATGTGAGTTTCAGTTAGCTTAATTGGTAAAGTCTCTATTAGTTAAATAAAAGATTTGGGGTCCTACACTAAAAATTGATTGGTGTTTTGGTTTGATGATAAAGAACTATCATTAGGACCGGACGGACGTCATAAGTTAAAATATATTTTTAAAAAAAAATTATAGGTAACACATTAAACCCAAATATATTAATGACATATATTCCTAAAAATAGATAAGTAAGTCTCATTAAAAAAAAATATTTTTTGGTATTTGGAGAATTATACACATGGACACTATATTTTTATTCTCTTATTTTTAGAAGAAAAATCAATTTCAAATTTTGTGGTTAGGAGTTAGAAATCATTATTTCTTTTTTCATCTATAAAAAATAAGGTTTTCTGTTAGTTTCTATTGTTATTCTTATATATATATATATATACATATATATATATATATTTTTTTTTTGAAGGGATATTTTTCTTAGGGTAAATTGCAAATTACACCCCTAAAGTTTGAGGGTGATTGGATTTTACATCTTGAAATTTTCGAATTTGAATTTTACCCCCTGAAGTTTGATGATGTTTGGATTTTACACATTAACGTTTCAGAATTTGGATTTTACCCCATATATTTTAGAAGTGTTTGGATTTTACTCCCTAAAGGTTTGGGTTGTTTGGATTTTACACCCTAAAGTTTCATAATTTGGGGGTGTAAAATCCAAATAACCCTAAATTTTAGGAGGTAAAATCCAAGTTCTGAAATGTCAGGGTGTAAAATCTAAACACTCCAAACTTCAGGGAGTAAAATCTAAATTCTGAAATTTTAGGGTGTAAAATACAATCATCCCCAAACTTTAGGGGTGTAATTTGCAATTTACCCTTTTTCTTATATTGACTTGTATAGAATTAGGCATGTAAAGGATTCAGATCCTCTAGATTTTCTAGGGTACTCTACCAGTAAATTTCCTTAAATCTTAACCACTCTTTAATGATTTAATAGTCAATATTCTGCCATGTCAGCATTCTATTAACAATATTCTTAAAATAATAAAAAAATGTTGCAAACAAAACAATTAAGATTATTGTTAGTGGAATGCTGACATGACAGAATCTAGACCATCAAATCATTAAAGAATGGTTAAGATCTAAGGAAATCTATTTGGTAAAGTACTCTAGGAAATCTAGAGGATTTGAATCCGCATATAAATTGTAAAGTGACGTTTTTGAATTTTTTTTCTTTAAATTATTTAAAATTGAGTAATGTGGGGGTAAAAGCCCAAAATTGTGTATTGGGCCTGAGGTTTTATTTGAAGATTAAGGTGCGTCCAAAGAGGAGAAAATGATTAAGAAGGACCCCAGGTGGGAGAGATATACCTGGAAATTATTGAAAAATATAGTTTGAAGAGGGTATCAGTAATCCGAAGAGTGTGTTCTCCTCGGATATAAAGAGTTTTGGTCAAGCAAATACCTGGGAGGTTTGAGTAACCTTCCTAATGATCCCAATGATAAAGATAAACTTCAGGCATGTATGAAGATGATAAGAACAGAGAAATATCTAAAGGAAAAGCTGCTACCACTGCATTAAATGCACTGCAACAACTTTTCTGGCCGCATTAATCTGGAGAAGACCTTTGAACAGTGCTGTAGAGAAGGAAAATTCCTGACCTATCACAAGCTGACACGTCACACTACCAAGTCCACAAAATACAGCCAATTACAAAGCGCCACATACTGCTGCTAAGTTTTGTTATCACTACTCAGAAACCAATAGAAATTTGCCAAGTGTTATGCAAGAACCAATCACGCATCAGCACGTGTAAGCAGTGACATAAGCAGCCTCGCACGTGTAAGCAATGACACAATTAGCCTCGCACGTGTAAGCGATGACACAATCAACCTCGCACGTGTAAGTGATGACATAAGCGGACCGATTAGATCGTGACATGTGTCACCAATCAAACTCCGCCACATGTCACTCACCCACCTCCAAACTCCTATAAATAGCAGCCTTTCTAAGGCATTTGAGAGAGATCTAGGGAGAGCTAGGAGAGAGGGCACCAAGCCATCTGAAGTACTCAGAAGTCCGGAAGCTCTGCTGGAATCAAGCCCTGAAGCCTTCAGCAACTTCAAGAACTTTAACCTTCAAATACGAAGAACATTCAAAGCAGAATCATCCAAACTACCTGCCTAGATCTCAAAGTTCACTGGAATCAAGCTCAAAAGCCTCCAGAAACCTCAACAAACCACAAATTGGTGAAGCTCAACGAATCTAAGCCTCTAAAGCCCCGAAGAACTTTCACCACAAACCTTCAAATACGAAGAACATTCAAATAGGAATCATCCAAATCATATTCCTATATCTCAAAGTTCACTGAAATCAAGCTCAAAAGCCTCCAGAAACTTCAACAAATCACAAATCAGCGAAGCTCTACGGATTCAAGCCTTTAAAGCACCGAAGAACTTCCACCACAAATCTTCGAAGACGAAGAACACAACAAGAACACGAAGAACACACGAAGAACACGAAGAACATGAAGAACAAAGGATTTCTAACAAGCTCATAGCCAGAGATTCATTGTAATTCTGTTTCAACAATCTTCGATCCATCCCTCAACCAAATTGAAGGATATTTTGTGTTCAAATCAAAATTACATTATTACAATTCCAATCAACAAGTCTTTCAAGGAGATTGAATTAGAGGATCACTTTTTTGTAATCACAAAGAATTGTACCACACATTCATCAATATAAATTCGCACTTTTGACACTATTTTACTTGTTTGACTTATTTCGAACCAAGAAATTTAGTCGTCCACAAGTGCAATCTTAACTACCGCCATTCATGGAGAATCGATGAAGATACCTGATGAGACGTATACTCAAATTAACGTTTAGATGAAGACAAGTGGATGATCATGATAGTCTATAAAAAAACTATATAAATGTAAGGGACCTCTTACAGTGGAAAAAAAAGAACAAAAAAAAGAGAGAAGAGGAAGAAAAGGGAGATTTATTGTTCTAAGAATTGTATTAGCCTTGTAAACAATAATTCATCTTTTCGAACAACAATTTATTTAAATTTCAAGTGTGTTTTTGTACTTGTTCATCCTTGGTAATCAATATTAGACGTTGTTTAATTCACTATCAGTCTAGCTCTTTCACCCACTCTTTACAAATTCATTGTTTTGGGTTTGTTGGGCCCATGCTCCATATCTTTTGGGTTTGGGCTACAAATTGAGACCCTACAAGTAAAATTTTATATGTTTTGTAAATTTTAAAACTATTAGTTTTATCTATTTCTGCAACTCTAATTTATTTAACAAAATATACTAATTTAGAATGTTTAAAAAATATTCACTCTGTGAGTTCCAGTTAACTCAACTGATAAAATTTCTTATGGTTGAATAAGAGTTCTGGGGCTCAATCCTTGCTTATACCAAAAATTGATTAGTGTCTTGGTTTGATGATAAAGAACTATTACCAGGAGCGAGCGCCATTGGTTAAGAAAAAAGAAAAAAAAAATTCACTTTGATCAACACTATTTAGAAAGTAGTTCATAATTTACAAACTTGCTATATAAAAAACAATTAACCAACGTAAAGACTGAACAATAGAGTGATTAGGAACCAAAAAGAGAAATGGGTTTGTCGGTTTATACAATTATACTATCTTAACCAAAGGTTGCCAATAACATGACTGAAATATAACTCATGACCGGAGATGAATTTATTAATTTAATGCATGAATTGGCAAGTGGAGTTTAGTAAATTGTGATGTGTAAACAAAATGATAGGTCAACAATAGATTGGATGATAATTGGCTACAATATCTCTCACTTTAAATGATTGTTCAATTAAACCGATGTTGATTATTAAATTTTTTTTATTTAAAAAAAAAAAAAACCGATGTTTGAAGCCTTGATATTATTGAAGTCTGTCACTCATTAGGGTAAGCCATTGAAAGAAAAGGTTAATAATGGGGCTAAATGAGTAAAATGGGAAATCTAAGAAACTACTTCCTAGATTTATTTTCCATTAAAAAATAAATAAATTTCATATGGACATTTTTTTAGATTGATTGTAATTAGGTGTGTGCATGGATCGAATTCGATTATGAATTTCTTAACTTGACAATGCCTTAATATTAGTGAAGCTCGTTAGTCATTAGGGGGAGCCCTTAAAAAAAAGAATAAAAGAAGGTTACTAATGGGTTAAGATTGTCAAAATAGAAATCCAGGAAATTACTTCCTAGATTTATTGTCCTTAAAATAAAAAAAAAATAAAAAAAATCCATGCTGACATCTTTCCTAGTTTGATTGTAGATTGCAATTTTTTCTTTCAATTTTTTTTCTTTCTTCATTGGATAATTATAATGGGAGATGAAGGCTTTGAATTGTGAATATATTGGAAATATTAAGAAGTGTTAACTAATTGAGATACAAGATTTTTGGCTTTTTTATGCAAATTTGTTTTAAAATGCACGACAAATTCTCAATGATTTTCTCCATAAGATAACAAATTGGATCCATGCATTGCTGATTATCATTGCAACTAATACATGTAAAAAAATGTTAATAAAGTGTAGGAAATGCAAGTAGGCTACTATATTTGAAAGATCTGTACTCCTTTTTCACAGTTTCACTTGTTATTTAATTTTATTTTTCCTCTAGACAATGATTATAAGAAAAAAAATTAATTATTGGATATTCAATAATTAATTAAAAAATTTTAATAATTAAGCATATGCTTCAATCTAAATGCATTGAACATGTGATTTCCTGGATCATTTATAATAAATAATGAATTGCACATAGCCTAGGGTAGAACGGAAAA
>NW_027069602.1:616908-670937 GCF_002906115.3 Quercus suber | reverse complement strand
CCAGTTATTAGTGCTTCCAATTCGGCTTGGGCTAGGAGTTTCTGCTTCATCTTCAATTCTTTTCGGACACATCCAAAGTTAGTACTACTCCACTTCTTCAATGCCTTCCCACAGCTTTCAATTCTTGGAACAATGTCTCTACTGCCTTGTTTACTCCACACATTTCTCACGGTCTCCGAGCAACCCTTTTCTGCCAACCACATCTCCTCAAACCGGAAGGGTTTTTCAGGATTCGTTGACTCCACCATCTCGGGTACTATGAATAACGGGCAATGGTCAGAAGTACTACAAGTTAAGTGATGCACAGTGGTTCCTCCATACCGTAATAACCACTCATTATTCGCCAATCCCCTATCCAATCTCTCCCACAAAGTTTGTCCATCTCTATAGTATTTTTTCCAAGTAAATGGATTGCCTTTGAAACCCAAATCAATGAACCCACACCTATCCATAGTGTCTCGGAACAACTGCATTTGTGAATGACTACGGTTTGACCCTCCTTGTTTCTCTGCCCCTTTGACAATTTCATTGAAATCCCCCGCACAAAGCCAAGGAAGGTTGAACTGTGAATGTAATTGCTGGAGTAGTTCCCATGATTCATGGCGTTTATGAGTTACTGGTTCTCCATAAAAGCCAGTGAATCTCCATGCTTCCTCTGTACCTCCTCTTATAATACAGTCAATGTGATTTTTTGAAGATGTTTCCACCTTCAAATTCATCGCATCCTTCCAAAATAGAACAAGCCCTCCACCTCTATTAATTCTTGGAACAATAAACATTTGATCAAAATTCAATCTACGTTTCACGATCTTTAGCCTTGCTTCATCCGTCCATGTTTCGGCAATGAACATGACGGAGGGATCTTTTGCCCGGATATAATCTCCAAGCTCACTCTCTGTCACTTGGTTCCCAAGCCCGTGACAGTTCCACACCAAGAGACTCATGGTTCCTGGCGGGGCTGCTCCGCAGCCTCCACCATTGTGCTTGAGTTGACATTAGACTCTTGAAGAATCTGAAGACGTTTGTTGGGAATAAGAGGACCATCAACTTGAGTGAAGATTGACTTTCTTTTCTTTTCAGGTTCGGAATTGCTAGTAGGGACTCCATTGTTACCTTGTCTCATTACACGTTTCCATGTTCTGAGGCTAAGGTGTTGCCCTAAATTTTCAGCCGTTGATGGAGAGGCTTGAGATTCATCCTGAACGTCCAGATAGTGATACAATAATTCCTGTGGTGAGGCAGCTAGGGTTTCCTCATTAATTGTTGCTAGACGTTGGCAATTTGATGAGGGAATTACATCCGCATTTACTTGAGATTGGCTGGCCTTTATTTCCGGGATTATGGGATTGCCGTTGTCCACATTAATTGTTTCCTTTTCAGAATTAACTGACTTGGAATTCTGAATTGAGACCGAATCTGGTGCCAAGGCTGAATCATTATGAGGCGTTAACTTCTTCTTAATTCTCTGATTGAAACTGTCCCCCCTCAAGTTTTCCACTTCAACGTAATCCTCGCCCTCATTACATGCTGCATTAAATGCCATCGTGCTGGAGTTAATACTCCTCCCAATCTCCACCGTTTCCTGCTCAGGTGCCGCCGGTTTTGGTGGCGGAGCGTTTGCAGCTGCCCTTGCTGCCATGTGAGCTACTATCTCAGCCCTTTTCTCCCTCGCCTTGCTGCTTTTCTCCTCGTAATACCCTGGCACGTGTATCACATCTCTACCTCCAAACTTGTATGGCGGTGCTCGAAGGAAAGAACCAAATTGTTGCTGGTCAATCTTTAGACTTCCATTGCTCTGAATCCATAATTCACAATCCCTATCATCGTGATCCAATCGCCCACACCAATAGCAAATACTTGGCAATCGCTCGTATTTGAAAGTTATCCAATGTTTGTTCCCGTTAGGTAGAGTAATAACCCTCCCTCTACACAAAGGGCTTGTTACATCAACCATTACTCGTACCCGAAAAAAACTGCCTCCATCATCATCCGTAGCTTCATTTGATCTCTGAATTTCCCCTACTGTTTCACAAAGTTTCTCTGCCACCTTTTTTGTTTGAAAGCTAAAGGGAATATCGTGTACCTGTACCCAAAAAGGAACTTTTTCGAATACAAGCTCCTTAACTGGGATATCATTCGAATAGCGCTGCATGATTATCAAATGTTTATCGAAACTCCATGGTTGACTCTTTAGTATTTTGTCTACTTCCGCCAGACTATTCAACACAAAGAGGACTAAATTGTTTCCCTGGTTTCGAACTTTGAACCCCCCGTCAATCCTCCATAATTGCTTGAAGGTTCTTGCAACTGCCTCCATTTGAAGAAAACGGGAAGTTAGGAATTTTGCCGCAATGATGAATTCACCTTTCCGATGGTCTTCAGGAAGGATGAACTCGAACCGTTCTTTTTCTGACAGAGACATATTGTTCCACCTCTCTGCTAGTTGATCCATCACTCGTCAATCAGAAGTGGTCAAGGAGAGTACACAATTACTGTTTCCCAAAAACAACCCCACAATAAGATACCACTAGCTCTAAGAGTATACTTGATACTCCTAAAGGACCCTACACACACAAACTCTCCTTCACCGAAGGGACTAAACTTCTACAGCCTTGGAGACTGAGAGACTTGATAATCACAATATCAATCTGAAACACTAATTTAGTAAGTAGTTCTTTTATCAACCAAATTAAGAGTTTATTGAATTTTAAGTAAAATGTTGATTGAATACGAGATATTAGTTGAAGTGGTTTATGAACTGTTTGATTATTTGACCATCTCATACTATTTTCATAAATTGTACGGTAGATATTGAGGTGCTGCAGCATCAATAGTCTCTCATAATTCATAAACAATGAGAATACGATTCGACTGTTTAGATCTGGTAAAGTCGTCGAATGATCATATTTCGTTTTCTAGTCGCTTTTTTGGTTGTGGTTCTTTTTTTTTAATTGTTGGTTCCTAGTCGTGGTTCATTTCTTTTACGCCAAATATACAACAATTATTCAATTATTAGCATATCCTTTTAGGCTTATCTCCAAAAATAGTTATAATGATTCTCTAGAAATGCTTCTGACTGATTTATCACATTGAAAATAGGTTGAAACTCTACCCTTCAAACAAAAAATTATTGAAATTTTTTTTTTTTATAAAAGGTATAGTAACAATAAAAATAACGATGATAATAATATGAGTGTTTTATAATATATTCAATTAATAAAGTCTATAATTGTTGTGGGGCCTGTTACCTAAAAAAGGTATAGTAGCCCTCAGAATTGGGCTCAGGGCCCAAAGGCCCGATTCGAGAACACGCAGTTGTCCAAGGACAGCCTAAAGAAGTTTTATTCACGACAAATAGGTGATATGAAAGGTATAAACAGGTGTTATATACAGTGGTATAGCACACGTCCGAGGACGCCAAAGTCCGAGGTGAAGGTAACCTTCGTACTGACTGAAAGATTCTGCCAGGTTGTAGCTGAATTGGAAGTTGGATATAGCTTAAAGAGGCGTCGGAGAAGGTAGAAAATATCTACTAAAGTCTATCACCTCCTCATTAAATGCTGTCCACCTAACACTCTGGCCTCATTAATGTGGAGGTGATACCTGAATAGTAACTAAGCAGCTTTATGACCATTAAGCTGAAAGTTCCGGTAGGGACTAGATGGGACAGAAAGGAGCCCCCAGGATAAGAACTACACGTGTACAAAGGAAACAAGAAAAGAAACGAAGTATATAATGTAGAAACGAAGAAAACAGGGAGACTTCTGACCAGAAAAGAAAAAGAAAAAAGAGAGAGAGAAGAACAAACCAATTGAAAGAGGGCCGAGGAGAGTTTTTCCTCATAGAGCGAATCAATAGTACCCCTTATTACTTGATGAGTAGAACCCTTCCTGAAAAACAGTACTAGTTCTTGAGCCCATACTCTATAAATTTATTGTTTGGGCTTATTGGGCTGAAAACCCAACACTCAATTCAAATTGGGTCCTTACAATTGGCGCCGTCTGTGGGGAGAACTTGATCTGTTGAGAAGGAAGAGCAGGTGTGATACTCACGATGGAAGAGGGAGTACCGCAGCAACCATTGGCTGGCCCGCAACAAGCAAACGCCAATCAACAACAAGCAGAGTCTAGGGGCTCTCAGCACGGCGATCCGTTGATAGGCCGCGAACAAGGGGAGGATCACGAGGGAAGTACCCGTACAACCCATACAGATAGAAGCTGCTCCCGGGGGAAAGGCCATGTTTCTTTTGTACGGAGTGAAGGAAATCTGCAGCGTGAGATCGACAAGTTGAAGAGGGAATTGCGATATGAACGACGAAGGCGTAAGGCTCATAACTCTAAGCACTCTTCTGAGGAGTCGGATGACGCCAGTTACAGGCAGAGATCGAGAACTCCCCCCAGTGAGTCTTTTTCGTGCGAGGAAGAACATCACCGTAGGCGAAGAAGTAAAAGTCCGACTCGCCAGGGTCAGGGGAATGATGCCTTGAACAAGGCTTTGAATCAGGTCTCTAAGTCGCCTTTCACACGACATATTGAGGACGCTCGCCGTTGTACTCCGTTGTCCACTTGTATCAGAACAAAACTAATCGCGTGAGTGGTGATCGCCAGGTAGGAAAAAAGAACTTCGTCTACCTGGGGCTAGACATAATGGGTGGCCGAGATAGATACTCCTTCAGCTGCTGAAATGCTAAATCACACTCCTCGGTCCATTCATATCCTTTCCACTTGTGGAGCAGTAAGAAGAAAGGCCTGCACCTATCCGCCGATCTGGATATGAATCTGTTCAAGGCGGCGGTCATCCCGGTCAGTCTCTGGACCTCCTTGGGATTCCGAGGTGGCTGCAGGTTAACAATGGCTCTAATCTGGTCGGGGTTGACTTCAATTCCCCTATGAGTTACCATGTAACCTAAAAATTTACCTGAACTTACCCCAAATGAGCATTTGGATGCGTTCAGTCGCAATTTATGCCTCCTTAATATCTCAAAAGTGTGGTTAAGGTCCGCCACGTGCTCGGCCACTACCTTACTCTTCACGACCATATCATCAATGTAAATCTCAATGTTTCTACCCAGTTGCTGCTCAAACATTTTTGTCATCATTCTCTGGTAGGTAGACCCGGCGTTCTTCAATCCGAAGGGCATTACCTTATAATGATAGTTTCCAGTGGGAGTGAGAAAAGCAGTCTTCTCCTGGTCTTCCAACGCGAGTGGGATCTGATGGTAGCCTTGGAAGGCGTCCAAAAAACTCATTCGAGGATGACCCACTGTAGCATCCACCAACTGATCTATACGGGGCATGGGAAAAGGATCTTTTGGGCACGCTCTGTTCAGATCTGTAAAATCAACACACACACGCCACTTTCCATTTTTTTTTCACTACGACTGTATTGGCTAACCACTGAGGATAAAATACCTCCTTGATTGCCCCAGCCTGCTTCAACTTAGTCACCTCATCTTTAATAGCCTCGACGTGTACCTTGGACGGACGCCGAGGTGGTTGTTTCTTTGGAATACACGAGGGGTTAACATTAAGATGATGACAGATGAACTCCGGATCCACCCCGGGGCCTCATAGGCACTCCATGCAAACACGTCAACGTTCTTTCTAAGAACCTCGATCAACTGCTCTTTCTCCCTCAGGGGTAATTGAGCCCAACCTGAAAATACTTCTCTGGATCATCACCGACGTTCACCCTTTCCAAGTCTTCACACCTCATCTCCTCCGGGGACGCGCCAAACTGGGCTCCCTGACCCCTTGATTGCTATAGATCACCTTCGGCTACTGCCAAAGCACTTACCTCTGGCCGATGTTGAATGGCCATTATCATACACTGCCTAGCCATATTCTGGTTTCCCAAAATCTCTGAAACCTCGCCTCCCGAGGGGTACTTCACTTTCTGATGAAGAGTGGAAGAAACCGCCCCAAGGCATGAACCATGGTCTTCCCAGAATCGCTGTATACGGAGAAAAAGCATCCACCACGATAAAATCTACCTCCACCATATCTAACCCAGTCTGCACGGGTAATCTAACCATTCCCAACGGGGTGACCGATTTGCCTTCGAATCCCACCAATGGGGAACTATATGTCGTCAAGTCTTCAGGTTTCAAATTCAGCCCCTTGAATAAATCAGGGTACATTACCTCGGCGGCACTTCCATCGTCAACCATCACTCTCTTAACGTCATACCCTCCGATCCTAATCGTAACCACTAGAGCATCATCATGCGGCTGCATGGTTCCTCTCTTATCCTCTTCTGAAAAGCCCAACACCAACGAGGTGCCAGGTCTGGCCTCTTCGGCCTCGTGCCGGGGTCCTCTCCGAGCATTGAGATACAGACATTACCCTGGAAGGGCAAGACCCGGTCCTCCCCGGAGCAGCGAATATAACGTTTATCGTGCCCAAGGGAGGTCCTCTCGAGGCGTCCGCCTGAAACGCCGAGCCTACGTGACCTCCTCGGCCACCGGTGTGATGCAGGAGTTGGGTCAACTTTCCATCTTGCACCAACTGTTCTAAGTGGTCCCACAGATTATTACAATCTTCGTGATATGCCCGTGGTCTTGATGATACTGACAGTAGAGATTCCTATTACGCTTCGCAGGATCCCCCGCCATCTTGTTGGGCCATTAAAGAACGGCTCGTTCTTTATCTTCTCCAAAACTCGTTGCACTGGTTCTCGGAACACGGCGCTAACCACCTGGGAGTTGGCAGGCCCCGACTGCCCCCCAAAGTCCCTCCGAGGTCGGTTGTTGTTGTACGGTCCGGCCTGAAATCCCTCCTCTCTTGCGTTACCGCTTTAGCTTTCCCTCTGCCTTGCATCTGATCTTCCTCTACTCTTCGATATTTATCTATTCGATCCATAAGCTGACGTACACTAGTACAGGCTTGCCGGTCAGGGACTTCCTCAGACCGTGCTCGGTTGGAAGACCCTCTTTAAAAGTATTCATGGCCACGTCATCGTGAGCCCCATCCACCTCGTTAAACATCTCCCAGTATCTGTCTGAGTAGGCTTTTAGGGTTTCCCCTTCTCGCATAGACATGGACAGTAGCGACCCCAAGGGCTGAACAACCCTTCTGCAGGTAATAAAGCGAGCGCCAAAGGCCTGAGTGAGTTTCTCAAAAGAGTCAATAGTGTTAGTTCTCAAGCCATTAAACCATCTCATTGCCACCGGACCCAGGCTAGACGGGAAAACCTTACACATCAAGGTTCGTCCCTGGCATGAATAGCCATTCTCTGGCTGTAGTGACTAACATGTTCCACTGGGTCTGTCCGACCATTATAAATGGTGAACACAGGCTGGTGGAATCGTCGAGGGAGACTAGCGTCCTCAATATGTCGTGTGAAAGGCGACTTAGAGACCTGATTCAAAGCCTTGTTCAAGGCATCATTCCCCTGACCCTGGCGAGTCGGACTTTTACTTCTTCGCCTACGATGATGTTCTTCCTCGCACGAAAAAGACTCACTGGGGGGAGTTCTCGATCTCTGCCTGTAACTGGCGTCATCCGACTCCTCAGAAGAGTGCTTAGAGTTATGAGCCTTACGCCTTCGTCGTTCATATCGCAATTCCCTCTTCAACTTGTCGATCTCACGCTGCAGATTTCCTTCACTCCGTACAGGAGAAACATGGCCTTTCCCCCGGGAGCGGCTTCTATCTGTATGGGTTGTACGGGTACTTCCCTCGTGATCCTCCCCTTGTTCGCGGCCTATCAACGGATCGCCGTGCTGAGAGCCCCTAGACTCTGCTTGTTGTTGATTGGCGTTTGCTTGTTGCGGGCCCGCCAATGGTTGCTGCGGTACTCCCTCTTCCATCGTGAGTATCACACCTGCCCTTCCTTCTCAACAGATCAAGTTCTTCCCACAGACGGCGCCAATTGTAAGGACCCAATTTGAATTGAGTGTTGGGTTTTCAGCCCAATAAGCCCAAACAATAAATTTATAGAGTATGGGCTCAAGAACTAGTACTGTTTTTCAGGAAGGGTTCTACTCATCAAGTAACAAGGGATACTATTGATTCGCTCTATGAGGAAAAACTCTCCTCGGCCCTCTTTCAATTGGTCTGTTCTTCTCTCTCTCTTTTTCCTTTTTCTTTTTCTGGTCAGAAGTCCTTTCTGTTTTCTTCGTTTCTACATTATATACTTCGTTTCTTTTCTTGTTTCCTTTGTACACGTGTAGTTCTTATCCTGGGAGCTCCTTTCTGTCCCATCTAGTCCCTACCGGAACTTTCAGCTTAGTGGTCATAAAGCTGCTTAGTTACTATTCAGGTATCACCTCCACATTAATGCGGCCAGAGTGTTAGGTGGACAGCATTTAATGAGGAGGTGATAGACTTTAGAAGATATTTTCTACCTTCTCCGACGCCTCTTTAAGCTATATCCAACTTCCAATTCAGCTACAACCTGGCAGAATCTTTCAGTCAGTACGAAGGTTACCTTCACCTCAGACTTTGGCGTCCTCGGACGTGTGCTATACCACTGTATATAACACCTGTTTATACCTTTCATATCACCTATTTGACGTGAATAAAACTTCTTTAGGCTGTCCTCGGACAACTGCGTATCCTCGGATCGGGCCTTTGGGCCCTGACCCAATTCTGAGGGCTACTATACCTTTTTTAGGTAACAGGCCCCACAGGTACTATTCATAGATGTCACAGTATTATTTTAGCTACCTTTTAGTTTTATTTACAGTATTTTCAGTAAAAAGTTTTCAGTTTTAGCTAAATAAGTTGTTCCCAAATAGACACTTAAATAATTTGTTTTAGTGTTAATATTATTCAAATGGTTAACACCCTAACTTATAAAATTTGAGTAATGTCTCTAATTATATTGTGCTTTAGCCTTTAAGAACACATTTAATGATATTATACATGAAAAAACAATCCAAATTTCTGAACTTAAAAAAAATTGAAAAAGAATTTAAGTAAAGATAGACTTACATAGGAATTTGGACCCTTAAATCTAATTTATCCAAATATTATCTATAATCTAAAACGATATAGGAGGAATTCTAAATTGAATTTAGTTATACTTTCGAAGAAATATGTGAGGAATTTCGCATACTAAGAAATTAACACAAAGCACAAACATAATTTTAAAATAAAAATCTTACCTAAGAGAAATCAAGAACTTAAATGAGTGTCCTTTGTTTTGCTTCTTTATAGTAGACTTCCTTTGACATAATATCGATATATGAAATTTTAGAAACAAATAACAATAAGTAAGATGAATTTATCTAATCAAAACTATCATATACAAATATATAAGCGTAGGTTGCAATTTGAAAAAAACAAAAACAGAAAAATAAACAAAAATGTGAGGTGCAAGAAGGATTCTATGAAAAGACCATTGGTGAATATATGTAAGTTTTTAAATTTTGATAATAGATTTTTAGTTGGAATATGATTTAATTTTTGAAACTTAGATGATAAAATTTTAGCTAAATTAAATTATAATGAAATCTCATCCCTTAATTCAAGGAAATATATCCGAATAATTAATAAAATAATTATTTAAATAATTAATAAAACGTAAGATGCACCTTGAGGGGAAAAAAGTGTGGGGTGTTGGGTGGGATTCAAGATTTCAGTTTAGAATTTATTTTTTTATTTATTTACTTTTTCTAGGGAAGGAAATTAAAAAAAAAAATTATAATAGACTTTTAGTTTGAATAAAATTTAAAATTTTTAAATTTAAATGATAAACTTTTACGTAAATTAATCTATTGTTAATTTTATTGCTTAATTTGAGGAAATATATCCTAAAAATTAATAACAAAAATAATTTAATAATTAATGAGAGTAGTTGTTTATTAGGAAAAAAATTGAGAGAGAGAGAGAGAGAGAGAGAGAGAGAGAGAGAGAGAGTATAAATTTATCAACTTCTATGAATCTATACAACGTGTATATCCTTCAAATACAATTTATACAAATACATATGCGTAAGTTGTAACTCGAAAAAAAAGAAAAGAAAAAAAAAGTGAGAGATTCTATGGAAAGACTATTGGTGAATATATATAAGTTTTGAAATTTTGATAATAAATTTTTAGTTAGAGTAGGATTTAATTTTTTTTTTGATACAAAATAGAATTTTTACTCTAATATAATCTAAGTGTATATATGTGTGAAACTCCCTCCTAGAGACTTGAACCCCCGCTCTTGCCTCTCACACCCCACAAGCATTTATACTTGTAGAGTAAGATTTAAATTTTTGAAACTAAGATGCATGTTGCATGTTTTGTTAAAACATTTATTGTTACTTTATTTAAAGAAACTGATAAGAACAAATAAATTATTATCTCTATTAACTAAAACTTAGATGCAAGTTACATGTTTTATTAAAATACTCATTGTTATTTTATCTAAAGAAATTGATAAGAGCAAATAAGTTGTTGTCTCTATCTGAAAAATTGTTTTTATTTAAAATATTGTTGTAATTTAGTAAAGTCACTTGACACAACCATGGTTTCTAAGCCTGATTTTTATTATATAGTATATGATGATATGATATGATATGACACAAGATTACAAGGTCAACCAAAAATAAATGTTCTTCAGTTTTATTAATACATATTACTAGTCAGTAACCCATACATAAAGTGCCACATAACATTTTGAAGCTTCACTATTTTACGTGTCATTATTCTAATAAATTTTTAATTGATTTTAAATTTTATTCCAAAATTAAACCTCCATTAAAATATTGACACATCATTTTTTTTTAATTGTAGAACAGATAGTTCACAATTCCACAAATATAATTAATAAATATAGAAGTTAATAATTATCAAATTTCATATTTTTTTAGAGAAATAAGAAAATCATATTTTGTAAACTTAAAAATAATTACCATAATTATGGTGTCCTATGTGTGTGATTGCTTCCCCCTCCTTCCTCACTATCTACTTAAAATAATATAAATAATAAATACCTAACAATGATTACCATATTATCAAATTTCATAATTAGACATAAAATAAATAAAAGAGATAAAAAAAATCATATTTTGTTAATTTTATTTGTGCATTGCGCGAGTTATTGACTTCTCTCTCTCTCTCTCTCTCTTTCTCTCTCTCTCTATATATATTTATATGAAGAGCCTAATACATTTTTAATTAAAATTAAAATTGAATTCTACATTTAAACCTTCAATTAAAATCCTAGAAAACCGTATTTTTTCGAATGATATAATAAATAGTTTCCATGTACAAATATAATTATAATAAAATAATTAATAACTATCAATTTTCAATAATTAAATAAAAATAAAAGAGGAAAATAATCATATATTCTTTAACTAGAGTGACAAAAAAAAAAAAAAAAATCTTAAACTTTATGGTATGTACAGATACACGTTATTTCCCACATGACTTTACTCCTAGCACAGTAGCACAGTCATAGGTTCATTTTGTGCGGTCTGTACTAGAAATTCCAGAGATAAAATAAAATCATTACCAAAGGGCAATAAAGATCATCATGGAATCAGAGTCCATGGAACTCAAACTGATGTCCTGCAAAGATGTGAGAGGTTTCAATTTCTTCCAGAAACTTTCAGTCTACGCACTTGTCTCACTTGTCAGCTATGATCCCAACAAAAAACTGGAGCCCAAACAGCAACAGAGAACTCCCACTGTCAGCGAAGGCGATGGGGATCCTGAATGGAACCACGAGATGCGCTTTGATTTGCACCAGGTTTCGGTCGAGGATAGTGATCATGTGTTTATTCATTTTGATCTGCGCCACCAAGGTGTCATGTTCGGAGACAAGGACATCGGTGAAGTCCATGTGCCCCTCAAGGATCTCATCGAAGAATCCAACGGTGTTGTCCGGTTCGTGAACTACCAGGTTCGGACTTATGAAGGTAAACCCAATGGCGTATTGAGCTTCTCTTACAAGGTAAATGGAAAGGGAAAGAATAATGGGACTAGTTGTGGAAGTAACATAACTGGGTTTCCAATAATTCATGATCACCAACAACAGTATTCGCATGAGAATGAGATTCATTATCCCACATTAGAAGAAGTTCACTACCCATCTCTTGAATTGCTCAACCACTCGGAGGAACCTCTTTTTGGGCCACAAGAAGTTCACTCTTATGCACCACAAGCTTACCATCCGCCACCAGATGCTTATTATGCACCACCTCCGCCGCCGCCGCGGCCACCTCCAATGCTACATGGGCCGCCTTTTTATCCTGACCCGCACAAATTTGGAGGGGGTCATGGTTATTATGGTCCACATGCTTCTTTCTGGAATGGCAGGTGAGGAGGCTTGTAGGAAAAGTTTTAGCTAATGGTCTTAACCTTTGAAATGTTGTTGTGCTACTATTAGCTCATTTTTTGTGTATCATTTATGGCATCATATGGTGATAGATATTTTGGGTCCAAAATCAGTGAGGCTGCCTACCAATCATCTCTTAGTCCATGCAAAAATGGGAGCTTTGTGCACTGACTATGACATTTTTTGGTTGGTTATGGTATCGATATGGTATGTAATTATTAAGCTCTGTGTATAAGGCCTTTTTACCTATCCAGATTCATGAAGTTCAAGTAATTGATAACTGGCGTATATCAGCATAAAAAGATCGGGATCTGCCATTCACAGATGCGTTTCAAATAGTACATTGAGAATTCTTGAAATAGTCTTTTCTTCTCAACTAGTACTTCTAGAAAGCATATAAACCTTGTTGCAGTATCTTCACACATGTTCCAAGTCTGCTAAAGGAGTGAATTTCTTGATATTGTGTAGAATTTAACAAATCTGAGTCAGTTTGTAAAACAGAATGCCACATAGTATGTGAAGGTAAACAAAAGTGTACTAGCCACTTAAAACATCATTCAGCTTCATTGTTCAATGCACCAGCAAGACATAATGAGATGCTAGCTTGGTAGTCTAGATTTCATTTTGAGGTTATTGATGCGGTCAATAGTGATGGTGACTAAACACCACGGAGGAAGGCTGATTAGTACATAGAAAGAACTTTAAATGGTTCGAGATATGGTGCTTTCTTAGGCATGAAGCAGCCACTTCATTGAGAACTACATGTGGTTCAAGATATGGTGTTTTCTTAGGCACGAAGCCGCTACTTTACTGTAAAACACAATATAAAATCTAGTCCAGTAATGTCTATAAGAAGGGATAAAAAAGGCAAGGAGCAGCCATGTCATGCAAATTAGGGGAAAAATTTAACTCAATGTCCCATTGAAATAGTGCTTCTCATGTCCCAGAAAATGAAAAATATTTATTTTCTATAATTATAAAGGATTTTATTTCCTTCACATGAAAGTTAAGTGGATTTAAGGGGGCCACTTTGAAGGTTTCATAGGTACCCAATGACTGCAGCTGGTTGGAGTGGCTAATTAAAGTGTTTTTTTTTTTTTTTTGAAATTTGAAATGTGACAATAAAGGCCATTAAATTATATGCCCTTTGAGGGGAAGAAACATCACATTATTTGTGTTTAAGCAGTTGATGTAAAATACTCTGTTAAAAAAACCTGGGAAGGTCACAGACATTACAAACAAAGGATGAACTCGTGCTATATTGTGTGGTTCAAAAAGGCCACGCTTAGAGTCTCTTCCATCATGTGGTTGGCACTTGGTAGTTCCGTGCATAATTTTGAACTTTTTTAAAAAATATAATTATTTTAATATTTTCAAAATTTAGTCTACAAAAATAAGAGCCCCCCCCTCCCCAAAGTATTTGAATTAGTCCATGATGCTCTTAAAAAAAAAAAAATTAGTCTAATAGTTATAGAGACATAACTTTATTTTTCACAATTTTATTTCTTATTGTAAAATTTGTTCTTATATTTATTAAATATTTGATAAAGTTTGGTACCAAACATGTTTGAATTTATCTTTTTTAACTCATTATGTGGCGATTAACAAGTCATTGACTCATTAAAAAATTTTGTCACTAAAATTACATATGAAATGTTTCTTTAATTGTCACATAATGGGTTAACGCAAATATATGTTATACGTTATCGATAATGTTATAAAAACAACTCATTTATGGGGTGAGTTGTGAATCATGAATAAGTTGTGGCAAAAGTGGCCACAACTCAAATAAGTAGTGCTTTAGTTGTGTCAAATAATAAGTTGTGGCAAAAGTGGTAAGTTATGGAATCCAAATCTTCTTTCCCATATTTTTTGATCTACTAATAAAAACTTGTCATATGTACACTCATTAAATTCAAATCTAAATTTTAGCATTTTCTTATTTTATTTTCTTAAAATAAATATTAAAAAAAAAAAAAACCTAAACCATCTCCACCAACCATCACCACTACCATTGCCACCGCCACCAACCTTTGACGACGTCATCAACGACCAACTAGTGCCTTCAGCCACCAGCCACCACCACCACCAGCCACCATAATTTAAAGCTAAACCATCGCATTAGCCATCAACCACCAACCACCACCATTGGCCGCTACCACCACAATTGATCCTCCACCACCCCCAACCTTAGTTGATGTCATCAATGTCCAACCACCACCTTCAGCCACTAGCCACCATAACTAGCCACCACCACAATCGGCCACCGAACCACAGCTACCAATATCAACCTTTTTTGACACCGCTAAGAAGAGATTGCCAATGTCATAGAGTGAAGCGTAGTTGTCAATATCGTGCGATATTCGATACGTATCGCGTTGTGTATAATAAGTTTCGAATTGTAGAGGCATATCAAAAGAGTTCATGAATCCTACATATTGTATGAATCGTATTGCGTATTGTAGGAATCGTATTGTATCGTTGGTTCGTACGTATTATAAGATACATAGACAAGTAGGTTAAAAATGAATTTTTGTTAAAATTTGTAGTTTTATTTGATTTAAATGAGTTGTTAGACTATTTTTAACACAAAGTATTTGAGTTACTTGGTATGATGATAAAGAACTATCATTAGGAGCAGACTCCATAGGTTGAAACTTTCTCTAAAAAAAAAAAAAAACTATATTGATTTACTTAATTGAATCCAATAGAATTACCAATAAAATTACATGTCCATAAGTTTTTTTTTCCCCTTTTATCTTTCTCCTACAAAATTTGAATTGCACACTTGACACTTCGTTTTCATATTCGCAATTTTTTTATGCTATGAATAATGTATTAAATGATAATTTAATTATTTTTTATTTTGTTAATTGTTGTTATAACTATAAAAAGATAGATTGCCAAGAAGAAATACTAAGATAAGTTATTAGAATAAAAGGCAAGAAAAGGAATAATCAATACTACTGATGATGAAAAAAATATCAATGAAGAAATAATTTTGCAAAATGACAAACATGATGTTAACATTGACTTAGATAGAGTTGATTAGCGGAGATAATGAAAAAATTATTTTGACTCATATATCATGTATTATCATTTCTGAGTTTAATCAATTTGAATGTGTATATTATCTATATACTATTAATAACAGGATTCACTGTTTGAGTTTCATCATTTTGCATTCTAAAATATCCTCACACAAATTTTTAAACTCTAAAAAATAACCCTATTTTTTAGTTAAATAATATTAAATTTAAAAACACAAACCGGTTAAAAGATTCATTTACTATTTTTTAAAAGGTTCCTAAGTTTTAGACTTTCAAACTTTTATCAACTTTTCCGTACATAAATAAACTAAAAATTTGGACATTATCTATATCTCACTTTTAAAAATTATTTCACTAAACCCAAAATTATAAAAAAAAAAAAAAAAATGCCCATCTCACTTTTAAACCCATTACTTGCTGTCTCTATGTCATCTTCTTGTAACTCTCAATCATAATTAACTACAAGCTTGCATTGAAAAGTTTTTATTTTTTAAAATGAGCATCATCTTCCTAAATTCTAATAAGTATAGAAAAGTTGTCTAGTTTATTCTGAATATATGCAAAAATATTTCTAAAAAAGTAAAACAATTAATGATTTGATTTGATTTGATAAATTAAAACATAATAATCTATGTTTAATTAAAAAAGAGTGGATTGTTTTTGGTTTTTAAAAAAAATCTATTTTAAGAGGGGCTTCTTAGGGGTTTTTTTTTTTTTTTTTTTTTTTAATAATTTTTTTAACGTCTTCAATTCAGTTATCCAGGTTGTTTTTTGAGCCATTGGATTAATCTTTTTTTTTTTTTTTTTTTTTTGGGGTTCAAATTTTTGTATGCCCAAATATTATTTTATTTTAAAAATGGGAAACAACTTTCATTCAATGGCTAATGTGAATGGAATCAAAGTAAAAACGTCTCTCCGTAGCTCGTAGAGGAGAATCCTGTATGCAAATTACATCATCAGTGACAAATTTAGCATGTCTAGCTAGCAAGAGTGCTACAGAGTTAACACTTTATTTGACAGAACTCAGAGACTTCCATCGCAGACCTTGGATGAGGAACCAAACACCTTGCAACACATGACCCAGTCAGGACAACTAAGGGCCAGTTGATGTTAGGGACTTCAAGATAGTGGCATTATAAAACCATATTAACTAAATTCATCAAAGCATTTGAGAATACTAACTTCTAACTTTAAAATTGCATTACAAAATAATATAATATAAAATATTTTTATTTTATGTCCATTACCTTTCTTCTCAAAAAAAAAAAAAGTATTTAAAAAGCACTGAGAAATCCAATATTTAAAAAGCTTTGAGATAAATCAATTCTTAAAAAAAAAATTGAGCTAAATACAAAAAATTCTAAACAAGTAGATGTTTTATACGGTGAAGAACATTATAAAATCTATTATTAAATAAACTCTTTATATATATTTTATATTTTAAAAAGAGCAAAATTTAAAAACAAAAAAATTAATTTGTTGTTTTGTCCGAGAATAGTGAGAGAATAAGAGCACTGAGTTAATTTGTTTTTATATTTTTAAAAAGGTATTGAGAATTTCAGGGTTAAAAAAAATCTTTGAGCTAAATAATTAAAAGTTAAAATTAATTTGTTGTTTTGTCCGAGAATAGTGAGAGAATAAGAGCGCTGAGTTAATTTGTTTTTATATTTTTAAAAAGGTATTGAGAATTTCAGGGTTAAAAAAAATCTTTGAGCTAAATAAATAAAAGTTAAATAATTAACAGTTAAATCTTTTATAATTGAAAAAACAAAAAATTGAGTTTAATTTTAAAAAGTAGTTTTTTAGTATGGGAAACAACTTGGTAGCTTGCGAGGATTCAGGTGAAAATTAGCTAATGGACTCCCTATATACAATAGAGGGACAAGACCCTATACAAGACCCTATTGTCATTTGGGACAGGCCAACTGCCACCTCTCCCACTTAGCCGGTTCCATCATACATTCAATCACTTTAATGTCCCAACTTGGTTACAAGCTTACGTTACTAAGCTCGGCATTCTACATGTGCTTTGCAAATACATATAAACAAAACAAATTACTTGAATTTAAACGGTGTGGGATAATGACTAATCTATTATTATGTCTATTGAGTTTAGGTTGCGTTTTCTTCCTCTATTTTCCGATAGTCTCGATCAATGATTTACAAATACAAATGTTCTGCCCAAAGAAGAATTTTGCACTTTGAATTGAATTGAGCACAGAATTAAACCAAAATCGATCATTCCAAGCACTCAATATATGACAATCAAAATATGACCAAAATTCTTGCAACTCCACCATTAATGAGACATGCACGCGGCACCAAAAAAAGCACCTTCATGGCGAGATTCCCAACATTACACAGGGTCTTAATTCATGGATTCTATTAGATGTCTCTTAAAATGTGTACTTTTTGTTATAATATATGTAATGCACCAGATGTTTAATGGTGTTTTGGTTTATTTCGTGCTGATTTTCCATTTGTACATCTTGCAACGCATGCAAAGTGTGATATGCTCGCATGCCCATTGTTTTACAAATGTATACCTCCTTTATACTAAGGAAGTTTCTTACATTTAAATAATAAAAAATATGTAATGCACCAGATGCTTGTGTTTATACTCTGATATCCTCTTTGGACAATATAAACACACTGCCACATGTTATCTTTGAAAGCCAATTCTTTGTTTTGCTTCTTCGTTTTAATATGTCCTCCTTTTTTAAAGATTCGAAGATTATTGTGACGTGCATTTGTGTATTGATTAAGCTTTTTGTAAATCTGATACATTCAGAATAATTGCTGTGAACTAATCGTATTTAATTGGATTATTTGCTTTGTTAAGATGTTCGTATTCAATTCAGTTACAAGACTATTGGCTAATGGTTTATATTATTCAAATATTCATTTTTGTGAACATCGTTCCCATAAAAACCCTTCAAACATGAATGATTAAAATGAAAAATTTGAAAATATAAAGAGCTATGATATAAAAGTAGAATTACACATAAAGTCCTAAATTGAAAATTTTAAAATATAAAAGACTAAGATAAATACAACTCCAAATTTTGAAGTGTAAAAAAAGTATACTTTAGTTGCAGAAACATGTTTAAGTTTAAAGCTTTTATTTTTAATGACCCAAGTTCAAAAACGTTAAATGTACCGCATAACAATATCACAAAGTAAATACTCTAGCCTTAAGCTTGTGATGTGATATTGCTTGGCATAAGTACTTACTCTGTGATATTGCTTAGAAAAAGTTGCACACTACTGTTTGGCCTCACCAATATCACATAGACATGCAGATGGTTTGAGCAAAAATGTGAAGTAATTTTGGAAATGCACATCATTATATAAGGACTGCTGTGAGTAGATTTTGAGCAAAAATATATAAAATGATGCACTTTTTATATTATAGAGGAACTTATGTAAGTGCTCTTAGCTTTAATCTTCTGCTGTTATCTTTGCAATTCCAAATTCACCTTATCTAGAATTTATTGTAAAAATACTATGAACATAATATTTCTCTTAATCAGCATTAGACTGTAGCAGAAAGTAGAGGTGTACACAGTTGAATGTGATTGGTAGTGCTGATATTTTTGTACCGAGCGGCATTTGTAGGTTTGATCAATTAATTAATTCCCCAATCGTACCACACCGGTGGGTTGGTTCTGTTCAGCCGATTTCGTTCAAATATGGCGTTGGTGCGGTCAACTCAGGGAATTTGGGCCGCTAAAAATTGGACTAGGCTTAAAACAACTTTTGTATTTAAAAAAAAAAAATTTATTTATGCACGGTTGGGCTTTTCTTAGGCTGGGCAGATTTTTATTTTATTTATTTTTATTTATGTTACTATACCCAAAATATCCCAAATTTACCAGTTTATAAAGTTTAAATAATAATATTAAACATGTAAAATTATTAATTTAGAATAAACTCCTAAATTTTAGGTAAATTAAAAAAAAAAAAAAACAGTTTCTTCTATGATTATATACACGTTTCACACCTCCAAGAGTTTCCTACTATCATTTGGCAGTACAATTTTTATCTGAATTCTATCAATGTCAATTCTCACACTCCATTTTTTATGCAAATTTAAAAAAAAAAAAAACAAAAACCAATCTTTGTTATGTGAAGTTATCAACCAAAAAAAAAAAATTGTTACGTTAAGAGACAATCAAGAGTGGCTTACAAAGGGTGTAAGGCCGCCAACTATCAAAGTAGAATTAAAAAAAAAAAAAAAAAAAAAAGGGTAGGCTGCTCAAATCTTTCTTTTTGTTATTGAAATTTGAGTTATTATCATGTGTTGTGATTTATGCGGGTTCTAATTTATTTATTTAATTTTCCAATTTGGTGGTGGTGTGTAGGTGAAGAATTTATATGGAAAAGATATGATATAATTGTTACATATTATTAAGATTTTCATTGTATTTTTACTTTTTACTTAGTTTTTAAAATGGGTAATGCTAAATGAGAAAATGCGAGCAGTAATTGGGTTATGGCTGTACAAATGAGACAGGTTTTTTGGTAAAATTGGCATCGTTATGGTTTATGCGACTATATGAGAGAAGCCTTTTCTTGAAATTGCATTCTTGAAATCTTTTGGGGTTTCAAGGAAAAAAAAAAAAAAAAAGGAAATCTTTGGCTTATGTAAATAGCCATATAACGTTCTAGAGTTGTTTAGTCTACGTTCTTTAGTGTGCTCACCGACCCCAACCACCCCCCCCCCCCTCCCCCTTGAAATTGTTTAGGACTTTTGGATTCCTATGCTACTTTTCAAAGTTGATGGATCTCAAGGCATCCATCTTTCTCTCCTATTTTCTTTTTTAATTTTTAATTTATTTTTGGTTTTATGTGTTCTGTTTGCCTAAATATTCCAAGCTAGCACTTAATTTGCATGGCTAGATGTTTATTGCGCCTAAATCCCTTAATTTTTTTGATTTTTTATTTTTCTTCTTAGATAGCATTTCTTTTGGGTGCCTAGATGTTTATTGTGGGTTGAATTTGTTGGTTGGTTTTATGTATTTTGTGATGTTGCTCATTGTTATTGTGAGACTTATTACACATTTTCTAATCTATTGTTTTACAGGCCTTGGCCAATATTTTTAAAAAGTCTGCAGACACAAATATTGTTTAATCAGTTCTAGTTTAGTTCAAGACACTTGGTTTGGGGTCTATGTGGTATTCGATGACTCAAACCTTTGCTATTATATATTTTGCCCACAAAGTTTTAAGCAACCAAGTTGATCATTTAGTGTGATTTGAGAAATGAAACCAAACTAATGTTTTTATGTTGGATTCCAGATATTTGCATTATTCATTCAAAAGATTGGGTTTAATGATGCCCTGATTTGTTGTAAATTGAGGGTTTTTAAAATAAAACTAGCCTTTGAGCACGCGCATGCTTAGAGGCTCCTCTATTTTGCTTGTAAGGGTTAATGATTTACATTCATCATAATTCAAAATTACTAAATTTTCAATCCAAAAAACATACCTAGGTGTGATGAGAATTATGCATTTGTTGGTGGAATAATTTTTTCGTATAATTCTCATCACACCTAGTTGTTTCTCTGATTGGAAATTTAGTAATTCTAAATTATAATGAATGTAAATCATTAACCCTTAAACGCAAAATAGAGGAGCCTCTAAGCACACGTGTGCTCAAAGACTGGTTTTATTTAAAAAACCCTCAATTTACAACAAATTAGTGCATCATTAAACTCAGTCTCTTGAATGAATAATGTAAATATTCGAAATCCACCATAAAAATATTCATATTTTTTTTTATCACTTTAAACTTTTATAGAAAAACATTTATATGTGAAAGAATCAAAGCAACTAAGAAACATCTTATAGGGTCTATATAATACAACATTAGTTTGGTTTCACTTCTCAAATCACACTAAATGATCAACTTGGTTGCTTAAAACATTGTGAGAAAAATATATAATAGCAAAGGTTTGAGTCGTCGAATACTACATAGACCCCAAACCAAGTGTGTTGAACTAAACTGGGGTTGATTAAACAATTGTGTCTGCAAACTTTTTAAAAATATTGGCCAAGGCAGTAATGGGCTCCAACTTAATTGTGTAATAAAAATGTAAGAGCATAAGGTTAGCAGCCAATACTCTCAAAATGTATTGCACAATAAGGGAGGTAAACTAAAAAAAAAAAAGAGTATCAGCTTCAATGAGCTGTTATAGATAGTAGCTCACTATAGCTTAAAACTTTAAAATAAAAATAAATAAAAAATTAATTTTTTAATGTGTGGTGTTAAAAAAATAGTATTTTAATATATTGATGGTTGTGATTGTTATTTATTGTGTTGAATATATTATTTTATTGTTGTTTATATTATTTTAATGTGTTGAATATTAAAATAAAACCTTTGATATTAGGTGTATTATAAAGTGGGGTGTTAAAATAATAAAGTAGCGTTTGAGTTGCTAAAATCTATATTTTTTTAGCTTTCCTATTGTGAATGCTCTAAAGAGTGATGTAAATAGTCCACTGTTTCTTCTTTACGCATATCCCCTACATTAGGAATTCTCATAGTCACATTGTGGTTTGTACTAGTTCAAATATAAACTAATTAAGTATTCTAAAAAAAAAAATAAAATAAAACTAATTAAAAAAAACGCAGTAGTTTTTCATCCTAAGTATCTCTATTTCTTTTTTTTTAAGAAACATACTAACTGTTAAACACATACACACACACTTAATTACACTCTCTATTTCCCATACTATTTAAGGGGTTTTCACTATTTAGATTCCTACTTTTATATGCCTAAAATACCATCAAATGTACATGTTTAGAAAGTATAGATATCAGAGTTAGACATGTAAAATTATTAATTTAAAAACTTTTAAATTTTAGTTAAATTTGAAAAAACATTGCCTACAAAATGGGAATACTCTCCCACCAACTCACTTAAATGCCTTTTTTTATATTATATTTTACTAGTGAAAGTCTTGTGCGTTGCACGGCTTTAATTGTGAATTTTCTTTATATTTGTTTTTGAGAATAATAACTAAATGAGTTATTATTACATAATTTTAGAACTTTTTTCTAACTAAATGAATGATTATTATTATATAACATGCATAATTTTGTATATTTGTCATTATATTTAATATCTCTAATTAAAATTATCAATAAAAACATTTCTAATTATATATTTTATAATTCCTTATTTATTGATGAAGAGGGCGATTTGAATTCAAGCAGTTAAATCTTTTCCAATACTTGCATAAATAAGGTTATCCTAAAATGATTAATTCCAAATTTAAAATTAAAAAATCAATAATATTTTTACACCTAAAAGAAATTTCATTTTTAAGTCTTATTTTGATACTTAGTGCGCGTTTAGCATTGGCTTTAAAAGTCAATTTTTTTTACTATTCAGCTTATTTTTGCTACTGCTCATGGGTCTCATTACATATTTTGGTACTATTTATGGATGCCACATAATTATTTTAGTTACCTTTTAGTTTTATCTACAGTATTTTCAGTAAAAAGTTTTCAGTTTTAGCTAAATAAGTTGTTCCCAAATAGACACTTAAATAATTTGTTTTAGTGTTAATATTATTCAAATGGTTAACACCTTAACTTATAAAATTTGAGTAATGTCTCTAATTATATTGTGCTTTAGCCTTTAAGAACACATTTATTGATATTATACATGAAAAAGCAATCCAAATTTCTGAACTTAAAAAAAATTGAAAAAGAATTTAAGTAAAGATAGATTTACATAGGAATTTGGACCCTTAAATCTAATTTATCCAAATATTATCTATAATCTAAAACAATATAGGAGGAATTCTAAATTGAATTCAATTATACTTTCAAAGAAATATGGGAGGAATTTTGCATACTAAGAAATTAACACAGAGCACGAACATAATTTTAAAATAAAAATCTTACCTAAGAGAAATCAAGAACTTAAATGAGTGTCATTTGTTTTGCTTCTTTATAGTAGACTTCCTTTAACATAATACCAATATATGAAAATTTAGAAACAAATAACAATAAGTAAGATGAATTTATTTAATCAAAACTATCATATACAAATATATAAGCGTAGGTTGCAATTTGAAAAAAAAACAAAAACAGAAAAATAAACAAAAACGTGAGGTGCAAGAAGGATTCTATTGAAAGACCATTGGTGAATATATGTAAGTTTTTAAATTTTGATAATAGATTTTTTGTTGGAATACGATTTAAATTTTTGAAACTTAGATGATAAAATTTTAGGTAAATTAAATTATAATGAAATCTCATCCCTTAATTCAAGGAAATATATCCTAATAATTAATAAAATAATTAATAAAATGTAAGATGCACCTTGAGGGGAAAAAAGTGTGGGGTGTTGGGTGGGATTCAAGATTTCAGTTTAGAATTTATTTATTTTTTTTCTAGGGAAGGAAATTAAAAAAAAAATTATAATAGACTTTTAGTTCGAATATAATTTAAAATTTTTAAATTTAAAAGATAAATTTTTATGTAAATTAATCTATTGTTAATTTTATTGCTTAATTTGAGAAATATATCCTAAAAATTAATAAAAAAATAATTTAATAATTAATGAGAGTAGTTGTTTATTAGGAAAAAAAATTGAGAGAGAGAGAGAGTATAAATTTATCAACTTCTATGAATCTATACAACATGTATATCCTTCAAATACAATTTATACAAATACATATGCGTAAGTTGCAACTCGAAAAAAAAAAAAAAAAAAAAGATTCTATGGAAAAACTATTGGTGAATATATATAAGTTTTAAAATTTTGATAATAGATTTTTAGTTGGAGTAGGATTTTTTTTTTTTTTTTATACAAAATAGAAATTTTATTCTAACATAATCTAAGTGTATATGTGTGTGAAGCTCCTTCCTGGAGACTTAAACCCCCCACACCCCACAAGCATTTATATTTGTAGAGTAAGATTTAAATTTTTGAACTAAGATCCATGTTGCATGTTTTGTTAAAACATTTATTATTACTTTATTNGAAAAAAAAAAAAAAAAAGAAGATTCTATGGAAAAACTATTGGTGAATATATATAAGTTTTAAAATTTTGATAATAGATTTTTAGTTGGAGTAGGATTTTTTTTTTTTTTTTTATACAAAATAGAAATTTTATTCTAACATAATCTAAGTGTATATGTGTGTGAAGCTCCTTCCTGGAGACTTAAACCCCCCACACCCCACAAGCATTTATATTTGTAGAGTAAGATTTAAATTTTTGAACTAAGATCCATGTTGCATGTTTTGTTAAAACATTTATTATTACTTTATTTAAAGAAACTGATAAGAACAAATAAGTTATTATCTTTATTGGCTAAAACTTAGATGCATGTTACATGTTTTGTTAAAACACTTACTGTTATTTTATCTAAAGAAATTGATAAGAGCAAATAAGTTGTTGTCTTTATCTAAAAAATTGTTTTTATTTAAAATATTGTTGTAATTTTGTGAAGTCACTTGACATAACCATGGTTTCTAAGCTCAACTTTTATTATATACTCTCTCTCTCTCTATATATATATATATATATACATACTTGAAGAGCTTAATACATTTTAATTAAAATTAAATTGAATTCTACATTTAAACCTTCAATTAAAATCCTAGACAACCGTATTTTTTTCAAATGATAAAATAAATAGTTTCCATGTACAAATATAATTATAATAAAATAATAACTATCAATTTTCAATAATTAAATAAAAATAAAAGAGAAAAAAAAATCATATATTCTTTAACTAGAATGAAATAAAAATCTTAAACTTTATGGTATGTACAGATACACGTTATTTCCCACATGACTTTCCTCCTAGCACAGTCATAGGTTCATTTTGTGCGGTCTGTACTAGAAATTCCAGAGATAAAATAAAATCATTACCAAAGGGCAATAAGGATCATCATGGAATCAGAGTCCATGGAACTCAAACTGATGTCCTGCAAAGATGTGAGAGGTTTCAATTTCTTCCAGAAACTTTCAGTCTACGCACTTGTCTCACTTGTCAGCTATGATCCCAACAAAAAACTGGAGCCCAAACAGCAACAGAGAACTCCCACTGTCAGCGAAGGCGATGGGGATCCTGAATGGAACCACGAGATGCGCTTTGATTTGCACCAGGTTCCGGTCGAGGATTGCGATCATGTGTTTATTCATTTTGATCTGCGCCACCAAGGTGTCATGTTCGGAGACAAGGACATCGGTGAAGTCCATGTGCCCCTCAAGGATCTCCTCGAAGAATCAAACGGTGTTGTCCGGATCGTGAACTACCAGGTTCGGACTTATGAAGGTAAACCCAATGGCGTATTGAGCTTCTCTTACAAGGTAAATGGAAAGGGAAAGAATAATGGGACTAGTTGCGGAAGTAACATAACTGGGTTTCCAATAATTCATGATCACCAACAACAGTATTCACATGAGAATGAGATTCATTATCCCACATTAGAAGAAGTTCACTACCCATCTCTTGATTTGCTTAATAGCTCAGAGGAACCTATTTTTGCGCCACAAGAAGATCACTCTTATGCGCCACAAGCTTATCATCCGCCACCAGATGCTTATTATGCACCACCTCCGCCGCCGCCGCGGCCACCTCCAATGCTACATGGGCCACCTTTTTATCCTGACCCGCACAAATTTGGAGGGGGTCATGGTTATTATGGTCCACATGCTTCTTTCTGGAATGGCAGGTGAGGAGGCTTGTAGGAAAGGTTTTAGCTAATGGTCTTAACCTTTGAAATGTTGTTGTGCTACTATTAGCTCATTTTTTGTGTATCATTTATGGCATCATATGGTGATAGATGGTTTGGGTCCAAAATCAGTGAGGCTGCCTACCAATCATCTCTTAGACCATGCAAAAATGGGAGCTTTGTGCACTGACTATGATTTTTTTTTTTTTTTTTTGTTGGTTATGGTATCGATATGGTATATAATTATTAAGCTCTGTGTATAAGGCCTTTTTACGGATCCAGATTCATGAAGTTCTAGTAATTGATAACTGGCATATATCAGCATAAAAAGATTGGGATCTGCCATTCACAGATGGGTTTCAAATAGTACATTGAGAATTCTTGAAATAGTCTTTTCTTCTCAATTAGTACTTCTAGAAAGCATATAAACCTTGTTGCAGTATCTCCACACATGTTCTAATTCTGCTAAAGGAGTGAATTTCTTGATATTGTGTAGAATTTAACAAATCTGAGTCAGTTTGTAAAACAGAATGCCACATAGTATGTGAAGGTAAACAAAAGTGTTCTAGCCACTTAAAACATCATTCAGCTTCATTGTTCAATGCACCAGCAAGACATAATGAGATGCTAGTTTGGTAGTCTAGATTTCATTTTGAGGTTATTGATGCGGTCAATAGTGATGGTGACTGAACACCACGGAGGAAGGCTGATTAGTACATAGAGAGAACTTTAAATGGTTCAAGATATGGTGCTTTCTTAGGCATGAAGCAGCCACTTCATTGAGAACTACATGTGGTTCATGATATGGTGTTTTCTTAGGCATGAAGCGGCTACTTTACTGTAAAACACGATATAAAATTTAGTAAGAAGGGATAAAAAAGGCAAGGAGCAGCCATGTCATGCAAATTAGGGGAAATTTAACTCAATGTCCCATTGAAATAGTGCTTCTTATGTCCCAGAAAAAGAAAAATATTTATTTTCTATAATTATAAAGGATTATATTTCCATCACATGAAAGTTAAGTGGATTTAAGGAGGCTACTTTGAAGGCTTCATAGGTACCCAATGACCGCAGCTGGTTGGAATGGCTAATTTAAGTGTTTTTTTTTTTTTTTTTTTTTTTTTTTTTTTGAAATTTGAAATGTGACCATAAAGGCCATTAAATTATAAGCCCTTTGAGGGGAAGAAACATCACATTATTTGGATTTAAGCAGTCGATGGAAAATACTCTGTTAAAAAAACCTGGGAAGGTCACAGACATTACAAACAAAGGATGAGCTGGTGCTATATTGTGTGGTTCAAAAAGGCCATGCTTAGAGTCTCTTCCATCATGTGTTTGGCACTTGGTAGTTCAGTGCATAATTTCCACCAACGGGTATTTATGTCTTGCAACTTGATTGTTGAAGGAGGTGGTATATTATTTTACAAGTCTAATAAATGCCCTCTCACATGCATGTGAAAGGGGCATTGCATATGGTACATATTTGATTGGTAAAGTTATGTATCACTTGTTCTTATACCCTTATAGTGAGGGAATATAGAATCGTGTCTAAAAAGTGTAACCTCTATTGGAGTAGCAGCTGCTGAGCAGCTATGGTTTTGCAGGTGGTTCTGGGTCATAAGGGGAAGTCCTTGCCCTCAATTATATGCACAGTGATGCTTTCTTGTGTTTTCTACCATATATGAAAGGAAGGGAACTCAAGGACTTCTGTTAATGAACAGAAACCCGCACATGAGTTATATATATTTTCTGTGTGGATCAAATAGAACAATGTTAAAAGAGTGCAGAAAGATGATAAGAACAGATGGCTGCAGAGAGCCTGGCAATTCCCATGTGCTGTCTTTGATGCTGGTACAATGCATTCTCTTTTTTGTTTTGTTGATACCAAAGCCAAAGTCCACATATATCAGCTCACTACATCAGTACAATGTATAAAATGTACAAAAGCAGGAAAATAGGGGATCAAACAATTAAGATGAGTTAAAAAGGGATTTGGTTGGATGCCAAAAGAGGTGAATGAACAAGCATGAGGCTTCAGCTGCTAATCTACTCTGGTTCATATCATTCAGCTTAGCTACGAACCAAACTGGAGCCACAGTTTCTGTTAGCCATCAAAGATCCCATAGGACAGCACCCTTTTCTCTTTTGACCTCCCAATTGGCACATCTCTCTGCAACTGGTAAGGATATTTACACCAGTTTGGTTCATATTTCTGAGCAAAATTAAAGTTTCTCTAATAGCCAATAGTGTTGTAGTAGTTTTATGAGGCACATTCCAGCTAAAACAGCAGTAAGAAAAGGAGCTGTTCTTTTCTCTGCTGAAAATCAGCACCCCTCCATTGATGATGAGGGCATTCCAATAGTGATAAACTGCATAACTGTTGAGTGTCTACCATAAAGAGCTCTAGATACCTCCTGCTACTTGAGCATCCCTACATAGAGCAGGAAGTTGGGCACTGTGTTGCAGAATGGTGTTAATGTTTACTTGCACCTCTTGATATAGTACTTTATTTTTATGAAGCCAAATTAGTCTAGTGAGTGTTGGCCACTATAGCAATGAAATGATTCTGTTGGTTTTTATCCTTTCTCACTCTCTTAAGCCAGCTAACCATCCAATCTTTGATGGCTTTGGTTCCAAACATTCATTCTTAATTTTTAATGGGGAGCCAAATCATACTGCATGCACAGCATCACAAGAAATAAAATAATGATCAAGTGTTTGCTCTGCCCTGGAATAGAAGGGGCAAGTTGCATCAGTGACTAGTCTTCTTTCCATGCTTTCTCACTGGGAAGCTATTATGCAGGAGCTTCCAAAAGAAAGTAATAACCTTGAAAGGCATATTTAATTTCCAGTTTGAGTTCCAAATTATAGGCATATACTCATTCATCACGAATTGATTATAAGAGCTCAATGAGTGGTAAAGCCAATAGGTATTTTTTTTAACTGAATTGCCCTGATATAGTTTGAGGACAGATCAACCTGTCGTCAGCTCCAATCTGGAGAGAGGAAGCTTCATTATTTCTACCTGAGGCTCATATAATTTATATACTAAAGCATAGTTCCATTGAGTTGACTGATGGTCAATTAACTTATTAACTCAGCTGAGTGATGCAGCCCTCCCAATAGAATTTTGGTTATAGTTTCAGGCTTTCAGCCAATGATCATGCCTGAGAGGGATTGATGAACCATTCCAACTAACCAAGTTGAATATGTTAATACAGATCATCTACTTGCCATATTACTGTTTCCAAAAAAAATATATACATGCCATAATACTTCTCCAGCCCATGTTGCATTGGTTGCAACCTTACAAAGTTACAAACTTACAATTGAACAGTGAGGGTCACTGCTAGCTAGTAATGAATTTGGTATGTGTTGTAGGCGCCAAAACTGTTTAGCTCCCATGGTTTGGTTAAAAAAGAGTTTCAGTTTTTCTCAATCCCAATCTGCCCTGATATATTGGCAGACAAAGGTTATCCCAGCTAGTCAGATGCATCTTCCTAGTTTTCCTCCCCTCCCAATAAATTTACACAGTATAGAATCAAGCTTCCTGCAAATGCTCTAAGGGAGCTTTAAGAATGACATTGTATAGATTGGAGAAACCTAGAGTACTGACTTGATCAATGTCAACTCGCGCTCAAGATGATGACAGCCTAGCTCTCCTAGATTTCTAGCAAAAATGTCCTGAAATATATATTTTTCCATTTTTGCTAAGTTCATGTTTAATCCCAAGTAGGTAACAAGGACTGTAGTCATCTTGATTGCTAACGGATCAGCAATCTCAATTTTTTTTTTTTTTTTTTTTTTGGTCATTGATGTTTGGACTAATTTAAACTCAAGATGTTTGAAGGTTTACAAATTACCCTGAAAAATTACAGTACCAGTCAAGGATTGACTTAAATATCCGAGCAAATTGCATAGATCCTTCAAATAATTGCAGACAGTCTGTAAACATCAGAGGGCTAAGTAGTTTACCTCCCCTACTGAGCCCCAAAGAAAACGCATTCTTTTGTTTCTTCTACTGTCTTGGAATTTCATTGTACCTTTGTGGCTGTAGGCCATGCTTATGTTGGGCTAATGCTAGATCCAATTTTGTTTTATTTCTTGTATGAATCTGGCTGGGATAAGTGATAAATCCCCGTGCTTCTGTATAATTTTTCTTTTAATGAAATACTTTAAAAAAATAATAAAAAGACAGAAAAGCATGTAATAACAAAACTAAAAGAGATAAGGTATAGCATACCATTTAGCTTCAGTCCCGGTTGTTGGAAATTTGACATTCCAGCAACCATGGATTCCTGTTCCTTCTAAGCCTACCAAGAGAATAAAAATTAGTACTTGTCCATCGCAATTCACAAATTAAGCTAAAAAAAGGAGCTAGACATATGTTGAACAGAGCTGCTCACCTGGATATTATATTATACAACTTTAATGTTCTTAGTCCAGCTCAATGTGGGCACATCGGTACTGAACTTATATTCTCCTAATACTTGATTCAACGTTGAGTTTGAAAATGCCGGCCCTGATAAATGAAATCAAATTCGTGACCTTCACTTTTCCTAATTTGGAATGCCAGATTGTGGATTTAATCAATTTAATTGGTACAATTACTTAGGAAAGTATGTAAGTGCTTTGCTTGCCTCTTTGTAGGGAGGAAGGGTGGCTTTAAATTTAGAGTAATGATTATCACACACTTGTTATTGCATACTTCATAGTTCATACACACTCATTTTGAAATCATATTTTAAAAACATGATTTCAAATAAAAGTGTTATGATTTCACAATTTTACACTGTTTTTAAATTAGTATGTATGTAATGTGCAATAACGAGTGTGTAATGAGATTTTCTTTTAAATTAATGGTTAAATTGTGATCCATAAGTAGGATACAGAAGTCACTTTCAACTTCATTCTTACTTGATCAATGGCCAAAATAATTGTGAAGGGAGGGCGAAAGTGGATTGAAAGTTCTATTGTGTGGAAAACGAAAGCCCCATTATGTTAGTTCTTTTGCCAACATTTGTTTGTCATATTACACAGCTTCCTTTGAAATTCGTTACCCAAAATTCCCAATTCTAATGTTTAAAATTGGTGAGAGGAAACATCCCAGCAAGTAGTTTTCAAATCTGAAAAAATTTCAACTATATCACAATGAAGGGAATAGAAGTAACCTAAACCATAATCATCGTGATAAGTGGTCTACTCTTACTTCACAATTCAGTTATTCCCTCCTTCCAAATAAAGCAAAAGGGGAGACTTTGCTTCACGTATCTACTACACCATTGAGTTCCAAGCAGCTTTGCATATTTTATAGCCCAAATACTCAATTAGCCTAAGAAAACCCTACTTTTATTCACCCTTTATTTTTTTAACCCTCCAATAGGCAAATAGAGGGAGGGGACTTCAAATCATTGGGATATCCCTCGAACCTCCTGTGCTATTCAAATGGGAATATCCCTCAACCTCCAGTACTGTTCAAATTTAGAATTGGTTGCACTTCCCTTTGAGGATTATCTGTACTAAAGGTCTGTTTGGAATCTAAGAAAATGGGAAGGAGAGAAATATTAGAAAAAATTTAGGACCACAATCAATTCTACACCAATTTTCACAATTATTGATATGGCTGATTATGAGTGGTTAAAAAAAAATTTAGTGGATTTATATGAAAGAAGTAGATAGTCAGTCTTAATTTATCGCATGAAATATTGTGAATATGAGTGTAAAATTAGTTGTGATCCTAAAATAATTAGAGATAATGGACTAAATGTATTTTAGTATTGGGGTAATTCCATCCAAACATTAGGTAAGTGAACTCTAAGTTATAAAGCATCCACCTATCCTCATGGTGAGTTGTCCAATCTTAAACAGGCCAGACTAAAAGGTGCAATACATTATTTATGTTGTCGGGATACCTTGTTGATTGAAACATATCGGTCCTAATGGAAATGAAAAAATGAATTAGAAAAGTAGCTTTAATTTCACATTCCTAAATTTCTACACAATGAACAGAAATAATTCTTAACAGGACAACAACTAGTAGAAAAGGCAAAGCACCACAGAGCTCCTCTTATGGTCATTGGCTATTACACAGATAACAAATGATTTTCGCAGCATGTAAAAGTGGTTGGGTTGGTAAAAGCACATGAGCATCGGTGGGCCTAAAAGGCAAAAGCACTACCAAACAAAAAAAAAAAACATAATATTTCAAAATGTCCACCATCATTCATCAAACACATTCCAAATACCTACTGTGATAGCTCACCATTAAAGTAAACTAAAGTGGAGGACATTCCAACGTTACAAATCCATACATTACACTATCATCATGATCCCATATCCATTAATTAAGATCCCCAATAACTAGAAGAAATACTAATATATATGCAAACAAATGGATGGGAAAGAAAAAAGTTCACAAAAAATTTACAATATGTATGTGAAATATGAGAATGGTAGATCCAAAATGGATCTATGAGGATGCATGATGATACATAATACACTTAATTAGTGAGTTCCTCTAGCAAGCATTTGCTCATATTGCAAATCCTGGTACTGCAGCAATTGCCTATGGCTTTGAACCCTTAGCTGCTCATAGAACCTTCTGATGAATTCCTCAGCTTCATGATCAACTTGTTCACTTTCACCCTCATTCTCATCCTCTGATGAATAATTAGATACCCTTACAGAAAATGGAGACAGTAAAGGGCTACGCTTCTCGCCGGAAGCAAAATCAGATGCATGATCAAACCGGAAGTTGAAAGTGTACTCCGGGGTCTTGGGGACCAAAACAACAGCCTTAGGTTCTTGTTGCGGTTGAGGTAGTGGTTCTTCTACTTCTTCAAGAACTTCAGGGGCATTGATGCAAGGGAAGTAATGGTGTTTACGCTTCGGCACGTGGAAAAAAACAGGATTAGGGCTGTTGCTGCAAGAGAATTCGTATTCCTGTATGCCATAGCCAGCACGTGCCATGTTCTTGGAGTGGTGGTGATGAGACATGAGGTTGCTTAATGATTTCCTCAAGAGCTTTCCTCTCTTCATCATCAAGTTCATGTCCATGATCAACTTCCTCTTTGATATCAATCCCTTCCTTATCATGAAGAATGTTACCCTCAACACGTTCCATAGCCTCTTGGCTATCACTGGAGAATGCACTTCCATGACACAACACTTGAAAAACGAACACTACTTGGTTTATATTATATGACTAGGAGCGAGCTTGTTCAATTCGCTCTTTAGAGTAAAGGCAATGATAAAAACAAGAACAACAAAGAAGAATGGAATATAAAAAGGTTTTGATGATGAGAAGGGGATTGGGCGGGTTTTCTTTTCTTGTTCCTGCGAGGTTTGGTAGACCTCGCAGAAGAAAAGAAAACCCTATGATTCATTGAAGGTGAATTTGGTTGGATTTTATAGCTGGGAGATGATAAAGCTCTAATGATTATAATAAAGGATTAATAATTTTTTAAAGAAAAACATTGCTGTTATAATCATATGGACCCAACGAGCGCTCCTCCTAATTTCCCTATTTCCCTTTTGATTTATTTGAGAGAAATAAAAGAAGGCAATACAGGAAGAAAACATTTGTTATCAAAAAATTGAAGCGCACATGTGGGTCCTAGGATTTTTTTAATCTTAATAATTTGATATTTACGACAGAAAGTAAAGATTTGAATTCAGGATATTTTCATTAGAAACAACATAATATACTAACCAATTAAACATGCTTGACTATATGAGTTTTAGTTAATTCAACTAATAAAGTCTGTAAAATGTAAAAACAGAAAAAGAACACACATCTTATAATATATGCTATAAGCCTATAACCTTAAACATATTAGTTGAGTTGCTGAAGTTCAATACAGCTAACACAGTGTTTGAAAATTCTAAATAAAGTGGACTAGTGTTGGTCGGAGGGAGGAATATCAAATTAATGTGTTTGCTTTTTCAACGGTTCACATATATTATCTGGCAAAAGCACACAATGGGAGCGTATGTGTATCTTTTTAAGTAATGGGAAATTCATTTCAATTTTATATTAAATTAGCAACTAAGCCTGCCTGTATTAATGACATTTTTGGTATAATCAATGTGAATAGACAGAGGCATTCTTCACGTACTCATATTGTTACATTACATCTTTCAATTTTCTGCATTAATGAGGCTCTCCCATTTTTTGAAAGAGTATCAAAGATATAGTCTTATAGATGCTCCCAAATTTTTTTTTTTTTTTAAATTGAAATAAAATCGAGCTATAATAGCGTTTATAAACCGCGAGCGTAATGCATTGGTCGGCTTTTATAAGTTGAGTAGGGTTTTTCTAAAAAAATTATTTATTAATTTTGAGATAGTTACCTTAAAGAAAAGAAATTTAAACCTTGAAAGTCTAAGATACCAGTAGGGAATTTGATAAGTTTAGTAGCTTTAAAGAGGGGAAATGAGAGATTCAAGTCAATTCCAATGTTTAATGTCTTGTCTTAACGTGGTATGATGGAGAAGTTAAACGAGGTTTAGAAGGACAAGAGACAGAACAATGGCTGTCTAGGTCTTTATGGTTCATGGTTGACCTCTTCAACTGAAAGCTGGAACACAGAGAAGTTGGTGGTCACCGCGTAGATGAATACTAATTTAAGCTTGATTGTCCAATAATTAAGAGTTAATAAAATAACAATATATCTCTAATCTAATAAATAAATGGATTGTGAGAGGAAATTAATAACTCACGTTAGGTTTTTTTTTTTTTTTTTTTTGGGTGTAATTCAACAGGATCAGCTTAAAAATAAAAATCATCATACTATTTGCTGTTGGGCCACAACCTAGTCTTATATGAATTAAGGAAACCAATTAAGAATTTTAATCAATCTTTAAAATATATTATCACCAAAATTATCAAATCAAAATATCGATCATACACAATAGTATAATTATTTGTATGGAAAACTTTTTATCTTTAAAAGAAAAATCACAAAACAAACTTCGAATACAAATATAATAATGAATTTCGCAAATATAATAATCAATTACAATTTTTTCTCAAGCTTGTAAACTCCACAAATATAATAATGAATTCTCTTTAGAAATTAATATGAACTCACTTGAGATCTTCGCTCACTTTAAATACAACACTTATATGTGAAAAAACTTTCAAATTAATGTATCTTTCCATCTAAAAAAATATCTCAAATTAATGTATCTTTCCATCTAAAAAAATATCTCAGTTTTTTTCACACATTATTTTTCTCTCATTTTCCTTTTTGCACCCGCACTACGAGTGCGGCTTGCACTTTCTTTATACGGCTGCCTTCTCTTCTTTTAATTGCACACACTACACAGTGGCCTTGATTTTATATTAGCAGCACCAACATCTCTTTTTATTTTTTATTTTTTATTTTTATTTTTATTTTTTTGAATGGTCATATTAATTAATAAAACTTTAAATCCACCTTTTTACATATATATTTTCGCACTCACTTTTATGTTTTAAATGTAGATGTAAACAGAGATTATTAGCATATTGTAATTATTTTTAAAAATATATATATTTAAACAAGTGTAAGATGATATTTTCTCTAATATTATTAAAAGCAACAAGCTTGTAGTGGGCATTAATTTCATGTGAGTTGGACCTAATGCACTCGTGCACCCAGCAACAATTTGATAAGAAACTCATACATATTTCATGGTTCGTGCTAAAAATATGTCAAGGTTACAAAGATAATTAGCTCATTTTCAATAATTTTCCACTAAAACCTCTTTTAAATTTGGGCTCTCTTTTTTAATTAAAAAAAAATCTCTTTTAAATCGGTATATTTTTAAGGAGAATTCTAAATGTCGTCCTTCTTTACTTATAAACCACTTCGAAAATAAAAAATCACATAAATACAGAAAATAAGAAAACAAGGAAATACACAAAACATTATATAAAAGTCATCATTTTATTGGGATGACAGTAGGCCCATTGGGCAGTGTTTGAATTACAATTTTAATACAATTAATCATTTGACAAGTGCACACTCCACACCACGGACCAAAATACACAATAAATCAAACAATAATAGCAGCCAACAGGTAAAGCGAAAGAAAGATGGACGACAGTACGTTTGGCTACGGCCAAGTTGATCTTGTATTGCATATATATTTTATCCAAATCTAACCATATAATATATATATATATATATACTTCACATGATATAGAGCTTTAAGTGCATCAAATTTCTCTATATATACCTAGAAATTTCATGCGAAACACCAGTGATCTGTGTGGTAATTAAATTATAGATAGAGGCTCAATCATGCAAGGTATTGCTTGGTGCTAGGAGGCTAGGAGTCCTCTTGTCGCTTTATATGATGCTTGGCAAGAGTAGAGTTGTTCGAGCTATATCACTTTAACGAATGTATTTTGCATATGATAATATTAAATGTGGTATTATTCATTGCATGTTATATGACGTGAAGTCAATGAGTTCACATAAGCGACCTTATTTTTTATTTAAAAAATAGAAAAATTATAAAGGCACTATAAAAAAAAATTATTAAAAAAAAATTAGAGAGGCAGAAAGTACGGTCGAAGTTCCCCCATTAATTTCAACTTTTCAACGCATAAAGTACGGGAAAAGCTAAAGTTTCTTTTTCATTTTTGGTTCTGATGGCAACCACTACGAAATTGACAAGATAACGATGGCGAAGACGAAGAAGCTGGCAGGTTCTTTCCTTTTTTTTTTTTTCCCCACTGGGTTCCCACTTTTTAACACTCTTCGTTCCTTTTCCGTCACTTCAAAGGGACTGACTTTTGTTTGTTTAACCGTGTTTACTTCCGTGTTTTAGGCCAATCAAACTAGTTAACAATGTGATAAATTAGAAAGGGAACAAAAGCCCACTCAAATCCTTGACCAAACCTCTATTTAAACTTTGAAGTTCATTGTGGGTTCCAGTTAGCTCAAATGTTAAAGTTTTTAATAGTTGTATAAGAGATCTGGGGTTTAATCCCCGCCTACAAAAAAAACTGATTGGTGTCTTGGTCTGATGATAAAGAGCTATCATCAGGAGCAGACGCTAGGTTAAAAATCTCTCAAAAAAACAAAAAACTTTGAAGTTCATTTATATTTTATATTTTATTTGAGCTTCTCCATATAATGACCAACGTTTTATTATAATTATTATTATTTAAATTTTTTGAAAGTATGAAAAAGATATTTTCGTTGCCACGTTAATTTCTTTATTTTGAGTATATGTTTGCATGTAACAGGATAGACCGTTTAGAAATAAATGTTAACACTTAATAGTATCAAAACAAATTGATTATACACCAAATATTTTAAACATATAATAGAGAGAGGTAATGTTATGAGCCTCCCCCCCCCCTCCCCCCCCCCCCCCCCCCCCTTTTTTTTTTTGAGATGAGCCTTGCTCAGGGGCGGAGCCCTCGTGGGGGGGGGGGGGGGGGGGAATGTCTTTTAAATGAACAACAGCTTTATCTCTTTTAAGGTCTTGCCCTTCCTGACATGAGAAAAGAAAAAAACAAAGGAGCATTCCCACAATAACCCAGCCTATATTACTGAATCAATAAGCCTAGCACCTAAGAAAAAGACACTAGTTCTCACTTCTTGAAAGCCATTGTCACACATGATTTCACCACATCACACCATTCCTGCTACTCTTTTATATTTTCTCCCCGATCCTCTTTTTTTTTTTTTTTTTTTTTTTTTTTTAACTTTCAAACCAGCCACAACAACTCAATCAATGGGCCCCATATTAATATTATACACAATATAACATAATAATAAGTACTATTAGAGACACAATAAAATGATGTAACAATTACAGTTGTTTATTTATTTATTATTAATATTGATTGATTTATTTTTCTTTAGGCTATTTTATATAACCTAAACTGAAATCCTAGCTCTGCCACTTACTTTGCCTTAAAGTGATAAAACTGAAATAAAAGATTTTATAATTTTATAATTTTTATTTTATAATTTTTTTTAAAGTGATAAAAGGAGGCTAAAAGCCTCGTTCAATTAGCTGAGTATTTTTCTTGTTTTTCAGACATTAAGTTTCAAATGTAATCATTGTAACTATTAAATTATAGAAAAAAAAAAAGGTGATAAAATGAGGAAAATAGTCATCAAACATCATAACATAGCCACCACAAAAAAACTAAAAAAGAAAGGAAAAAAAGAAAAAAAGAAAAGAAAAGAAAAAGGAAATATAGAAAGCACCTGTGGCCGGGGCCTTTTCTTAGGTTTAGCCTCATGTCACAATGGGATTAGCCATCTTGTGGACCCTAGTTCAAGGAGAGGAATTAAGTCCAAAACTCACAGCTAAATGGGCTTCTCTTTCAGCCACATTTGACACAATTTACTGACTTAGGCCCAATCTATACATCCGATGCCATATTGCCAATTTTCAAGAGTGGCGTCCAAATCAGTGAATAGGTATAGAAAGATGATGATTAATAGAGAAAGTTTCGCGTTCAACGATTAAAGTCTTCCCAATTTAGTCATGAGAATCTTCTTTGTTATGCGATAGGAAATTTGTCAATTATGGAAGTGTGACAAATAGAACGGTAAAAGTGTCCAGTTGAGCTAAGTATCAAAAATTCAGATGATTCATTTATTAATTATTTTAATAGGGTTGAATTCGAGCTCATTACCAAATTAGATTACATATTTAATTTTAGTTTTTTTTTTACGAATAAGTTCAAACTTTGTTTATAAGTTACTTGACTGTTTTTTTTTTTTTTTGGACATAAAATAAGAGTAGTGTGGATGAAATGGGGAAGTGCTTTCTACAACAAAAATTGTGGTGGTGGCATAGATGATTTGAAAGAGAAGGAGATGATTTGGGAGAAATTAATGATGGCGCAAATGGTGTAGGAGAGAAGGAGATGATTTGAGGAAGTAATAATAACAAAAATAAATAAATATTTTAACATAATAGAGTATAGAATTGAGAATTAAATGTGAATGTTCATTTGAAAAGTGATTAGCGAAAATAGAGAAAATAAATTATTATTTTAAAATAAGCTTTATGTGAATATTTTAACTCTTGAAAAATTATATTTGGTGTAATTCTCTCTCTCTCTATATCTATGTGTGTGTGAATTCTTTGAGATTTTAGAATATTAATTTATTATGTCATTTAGAAACTGATTGACACTTTGATGTATTGAGGTTTAAAATTTCTGTCTATTGGATTTTTTTTTTTGGGGTGGTAATGTGGGTGTATATGGGTCGGGCCAAGTTGAGCTTATACTGGCCCACGATACAAAATTAAATGTAGTGCTGATCAAAGCCCAGTACTAACTTATTATAATTATTACATTTTTGAGAAATAGCCCAAACTTAATTTAAAATACATAAATAGGTCCTGGTCCGGCCTATTTTTAAGTATCCCATTGATTAATATCAGGATTCAGGACCTAAAACTTAAAGGAGCCACGAGACAATGCTACAATTTTGTCTTGTTTTGTTTTGTTTTGTTTTTGTTTTTGTTTTTGTTTTTTGTTTTTTTTTTAAAGAACAAATTACTGATTGATTATTGTTACCATACTGATTACTAGTTTATTGAGTGTAATTAAGTAAGGTTCCTTAACTTTTTTGAGAATCAGTTAATCCCTCTCTCTTTCAGTTTGTAAAGCATGGAAGATGGATGTTTGTCTTCTTTAATGAAAGTCCTCTCTTTATCAAAAAAGAAAACTATGTAAGATTTCCAACGTTATTATTTTGGTCATTGTGTGTGTCACACTCACACATGCCTTCCATGTGCTTTTGCTATGTTATGACAACCTTTCACACGTGGTTTTGCTTGGATTAAAACTAACTAAACCAAATCAAGAAGAAAAATGTGTTTTGACTTTATAGATAGATTTTAATAGTCAGAATAATTTGCTTTTCGTAGATTTGTGTAATCTAATTCATGTTATAAAAGAAAATTAGCTAGCTAGAATCAGCCTAGGATGGAAGAATTAGAAGGCACTATCCATGGGCTTTATCAACTTTTGTTACAGATCTTTACAGGCCATAGTGCACCAAAAACACGAGCTTATTCTTTCCAAAGTAGTCCAATACAAACTTGTTTTACCCAAAATTTTAAATACTACCTACTTCAACTTTTCCTAACTTTTCAGAGTGACGAATAGAGGGAGCCTCACTTTCCATCTTTTGTTGTGTACTGGAGCTAGTCTTTCAATCTTTCTGTAATCTTGAAATTATTGTACTTGCAACTGTTGGTTTTTTTGAAATATTTAGGTTCATGAATATAGACCTCTCATATTAACAAAAAGTTTGTTTAAAAATCAATATTTTGATAGGAAAAAAAAGATGGATTCAATTCCCTATTTCGGAAGCTCTTTCTGATGGAAAGTCTAAACAAATGACATCAATTACATTATGGTAGACTTTGAATGTAACAATTGTAGCATCACTCTAGGTCTCATCTTTTTCTCCTTACTTATATAGCAAAAATAAAAATAAAAATGATTGCATTACTCTTGTAGATTTCCCATATTCTTGAAGTTAGGGTGAATCAATGACTGCTATAGCGAAGCAAATAAGTGTACAAATGCCTTTGTTAGGAAAGGAGTAGATTAACTAGTTGATTATGTTAAATTTTCATTGTCCTCCTACGGACATTTTAGATGTCTTTTATTCTGATCTTAATGGGTTGAATATTAACAAGTTATGTCTTTATACAAGTACTTTTAATTTGTTTAATCTATGAATACTCCAACCTTTATTTCTAATTAAATCATTATTGTACCTATGTAGGAGTAATATATTGCACGAGACCACTTTGGGATAAGGCTTGTTCCATTTGCAACTTAATCTTGAGGTGGAGACAACTTTAATAACAAAGACAAACACTCTTATATAAAATAAAAAGGAAGGAAGAGGAAGACAAACACGGGCATACACGTGTAAAGAGAAGAAAATTATAATAATAATAATAAAATAATAATAATTATTATTATTTTTTGATAATAATAAAAAGAGAGAATTTGCAGGTGTGATCACTATCTTTAACCTACTTAAACTCTATTCATGAATGGTGTGAGACCACTCCCACAATAGTGGAGCTTACCACTACTCATACTCACAAGGTGATGAATTACGAGAGTTTTCTACTACTAGGCCACTTCCATAAGTGGTAGAAAAGAATTTCATTGTATAAAAGTAAAGAACATGAATTGTATAGTTCCAATTAACCCAATAGTCTAATAAATAGACTAATACATGTTAAGGTTTGGTGGGTGGTAGGTCCTAAGCATGAGTCCTGATATAGAAAGAGCTTAGGATTTTCTTTAGGCCATTGGCTCGATGTCAACTAGTGCCTTTGGTGGGGTTGGGTTTGGCTATGGCTTAATGAGCTCCCCTACTTCATAAGTCAAGTTCTAGCGAGTAGGATACAACTATAGTCAAACCCAAAAAGGGATCCCACCTTCTATCACCCTTTGTTACCCTTTTTTTCCATTAAAAAAAAAAAAAAAAAAAAAAAGCTAGTACATGTTGGAATTGTAAAGGGATAAAAGGGATCCCACCTTCTATCACCCTTTGTTACCCTTTTTTTCCATTAAAAAAAAAAAAAAAAAAAAAAAGCTAGTACATGTTGGAATTGTAAAGGGAAAAAATAAAATTTGTAGGACTTCAAATTATTATTATTACTAAATTACTACTACATTAGAACCTGTTTGGATTTGCTCCCTTTCATCCATGCGTCATGATGAGCTTCCCATTGAGTGCCATGTCAAACTTTTTTTTTTTTTTTTTTCATCTAATTCCAGATGCACAGCCAACGACAATCCCCTCATTTTCTTAGAAATCACAATTTTATGGGAAAACAAACTCGCTAAAAAGCTAAAAAGCATCTCTCTCGATCTATACTTAGGGATAGAGCCATAAATCTGTTCTGTATGAAATTCAATTGTGTATAAATATACACGAACATGCACAAACTCATACATAGTTATATATGCATTTAGTATTTTGTTTGAAAAGGTGATTGAAAATTTTACTTCTCAAAGTTTTGTGAACGTTATTATTTTTGGGATTCTGGGAAGTTATTAGAGACGTTTAAGTTTGGGGGGGAATGTGCTGTCTAGTGTATACAATAGCCTTGCAGGCTAAGTAAGAATTTGCACAAAAATGGTAGGTACACTAAGTGAGTTAAAAAAGTGTGTAGTGGTCAATAATTATTATTCAAAGAAGCAGCCCACCTTTAGACTTGTATACAGCCTCGAGTACTGAACACAGCACGATTAAGAAAAACAAAATTCCCATTCTACCGATAGTTACTGATAGAATTCAAAGAACTGGATGATTACTGTGGTGCCCCCAGAATCAGATGCGATTATGCAAAAGCTAAAAAGCATGCGGTTATTTTTGTCACTATACCAAGCGAAGTTGTAATTCCCAAATTTTTGCAATAGCAGTTGCCTTGATGCTTGCTTAGTTGGGTTCCTCATAATTGTCACATTATCTTATCCCAAAGTTAATGGGAAAAATATCCTTAATCAATCATTTATATCTACTAATTAATTTACATGAATGTTTTCAATCAATATAAAATGTAAAAATCAACATCTAAAACATGAAAAAATTGGATGTGAAGGCCTAGTTAATTTCCTTCAAAGGGTCAACAATAATTAGTAGATATAATCAATCATTTATATATCCTAATTTACATGAATGTTTACAATCAATGAAAAATGTAAAAATCAACATCTAAAACATGAAAAAAAAATGGATGTGAAGGCCTAGTTAAGTTCCTTCAAAGGGTCAATAATAATGCCTGGATTTCTCCTCCTCGCTAAGGAATGCCCTACTAGTCTCTATCACCTCATTTTCTGGTATTTGTGACCTAAAAAAAGAAGGGTTCGAATCCACCTAACCATAAAGAAGCCAGTGGAATAGGGACAGCTAGCTGTCCATGACTTTATTAACTTTTTTTTGCTTTCACTTCTCTTTTTCTTTTCTCAGCTCCCACCCTTTCCTTATTATACACTCACGCTCTCTCTCTCTCTCTGAGTGTCTGTGTCTCCTAGGAAAATGACACAATTATCATAAAGAGTAAAGGCATACAACCATACATTGCTAATGCTATATAAGCAACTGCTCCCACCTCTTAGTCTTTCATGCCAATTCCACTTCTTTTGCTTTTGCTTGTGCAACGTACAAATTCAGTACCACAATCTCTCTCTCTCTCTCTCTCTCTTTAGCTCTTATCTTTACAATAATATATCCATCTCTATTGTGTCTCAGATATTTTTTTGTTTCTGGATCGAGCTTAGCCTAGCTTGTAGTACTTCTTCTCCCAGTCCAAAGACAGTAATTAAGCCAAAGATGAAGAACAAAGCAACTACAATATTGAAGCAGATAATAGCCACTATGAGCTCCATGGCCAAGGCTAAAACCCTTGCTCTCAAGAACAAAACAAGGGCCATCAAGACTCGCCTGATTATATTCTCCTTGCTTAAGAACAAGAAGATCTTCATGAGCTCCCTCTCTCACAGTATTCACCAGAAGAAGAGCTACATCTCTCACAAGCTCAACGCTTTGCTTAGCCATCATCATCATGACAAAGACTCCAACGATTTTGAAGACGATTTGGTAGACCAAGACAAGGCCATAGTACAGTACAAAGACAACCTTGATGCCATGGCTCACAAGTACCTCCCCGACCCAACTCACACAGAAGAGGCAGATGTACAGAAAAATGACAGGAACCCCGACCTGAATCACTCGCTGTTTTATTCAGAGGATTTGGACTTTGAAGATCCAGGAGAGTCAGTGATAGACTTGGTGAAGAACTCAAAGGAAGAAGCAGGGGAAGAATTCATGTTGGAAAACGAGATAGACCGCGTGGCAGACCTTTTCATAAAGAGGTTCCATAAACAGATGATGATGCAGAAGCAGCTTTCTTTGAAGAGGCACCAGGAGAGGCTGGAGAATAGTGCCTAGCTTATATTCTTTGCTTCTATCTATAATAGTTTATTGCTGACCAATCCACTGCTAGTATATATCATCTCCTAAGAGCTAGAGAGCCCTGTGTTTCCGTTTGGAGAAAAAGGACGAGAATAACCCAGGCGAGTTCAGGCTTTGTCTCTGCGGATTTCAATTCGTCGACCTCCAAAGTTTGGGAGATGCACTTTCTATAATTGCTGGATAAATTCCGAAGTAAGAAAATAGGGAAATGTCTGTACACAACCTTATTTTTTAGTGTGTGTACCATGTCTATGCGTGCAAATAGTGTGTAATAGACGCTCCCACAAAAATATCTCCTTGAATTATATGTATTTGTTGTATCAAAATAGGATTATCAAGTTATAAAAAATAAAATAAAAATCTAATTTTGAACAAATGATTGATTCTTAATTATACTAGTACATCCATTCTCTGAAAAAAGCAAACCTTCCCACATGTAGCACTAGCACCTTTTTTCTCTAGAAAAAACAAAAGAAAAAAAAAGAAAAAGAAAAAGCAAACCTTGGTAACGTCACTTTCTTTTGATTTTTCTTAGTTTTAACGAGGTTTTGAGCAATTGCAAGCAACTACAATTTTTGAACAAATTTATAGTAGAATATATAATAAACGTAAGCTACTCCCAAAAAAAAAAAAAACTTGGTAAAACTTTAACATTTTCCTTTTAACAATTGTCGAGCAAAGATTGCAAGACCATTAGAATCTTATCTCTTAAGGGCACTATTTTTATTTTTTATTTTATTAAAAAAGGTGTACCAAAGGCATGCTCGTATAGGAATATCTTAATTAATTTTAATAGGCAAAATTTATATATAATTCTTTAAATATTGTACCTTAGATTTTTTTTAATTAAATTTAAGCATACGATTGTACTAATCAATGAAACTTAAACATGTTACCTATATATAAAAAAAAAAAGTCACATTTTTCAAGAACAATTAAACTCAATGTGACTATATATTTGATTTTTTTTTTTTGGGGGTAATGTTTGAATTTAATTTGATAATTTAATATATTACACTTAAGAAATTATATCTAAAGTTTTACTCAATTTTAATTGGTCATTTAAAAGATTAATTCCTATTAAGTCCAAATAATATATAGCGCGCATTTGGATTGGGGTGTTTTGCCCAATCCATGCATTTTGCGTTTTTTAGTACGTCCCATGGGTACTGTTCACTTTTTCACCAAACTCAGCAAAACACAAATTCCAATGCATTTTTTGGTCTAACAGCACTATTCACACATTTAAAATTTATTTTACTACAGTGTTTTCAGTAATAAGTTTTCAATTTTCTACAAATAAACGGTATCCAAACATATCCATAGATAGTTGTAAACATGCAAGCACAAGAAAATTCCATGAAGTTACTATGCAATTTCTTGAGTAGTTTCAAATAATATTTCATCTTGATCGATAATGTAATTATCTCGATAATTTAACGAAGGATTTTAGTTTGGGATAACTTAATTAAGGAGTCCATGCTCCATAGCAAGCTTAAAACCTGATTTATCTCTCAAAAAGAAGCTCAATCACCAACGAACCTGATTTATCTTTCTACGACCTCATCCGTCTCCACCAATGCAACAACATCGTTGCCATCCTCACTTGCATTGCCGACCGACTATTAGGATTAGTTTACCTTAGTTTTGGTTCTTTGTGTTGAATTTGATGACTTGGAATTTCCCTTAGTTCATTGGAGTTTTGATCTTGTCCAAGATAACGTGATTATTCAACTTGGTGTCAGTAAAGGAAAGAATTAAAGCATGAGAGAAAGAGAGTCGTTGGCAAAAAAAAAAAAAAAAAATGATAACTCAACTTTAGTTGCTTTCTCATTCTGGAGAGACCGTAGTATATTAATTTTTTTAAAAGACATTACCAATTCACCAAGCCTTTATTATAAAATTTTAGTTTTACTTTTTTGTTGGTTCATTTTCAATCTAATTTTATATACGTAAATCTTAAATTATGTTAAATTTTCTATGTTGCAGATGAAAATAATAATGAAATTACTTGTCAACTAACTTTACATGCAATTTACAAATATAAATACTTTCAAAGTTTTAATGTTGAACCTACCATTAACATGTGAGTTTATACTAGTTTTTTTCTTTTAACCTTTTAAATTATTTGCTTATGTATAATTTTTTAAAGCCATAATTTTTTAATACAAATATATTTTTGTTAACTTCCAGTAAATAAGATTTTAGAAAGAAAGAAAAAGAGAGCTAATTTAATTGCACACTTAGTTATATGTGATTTAATTTTATTTGATGTTTCATGTGTAACATGTATACATTTTTTATTTTCTTCTTTTGTGGAATTATTAAGCTAATAGACAATTAAAATTAATTTCTGCATTATTATAAACTCAACTAATTTTATGTAAATGTTAATGTTATTTTTTTTAATTTTTTTTTTAAAAAAATTTGATGAAAAAACTATGGGCTATATTGGGTTGATCGACATGGATCCAACCTATAGAAGATCATATAAATGTAATAAAAACAAGTGGGTACACAACACATTTCTATCAAACATTAGATTTGGACACAAAATTTAACCATTGGATTGAAATATTGATGTAAAATGTAGGTTCTGATGAAATTTAAGGTCCATCAGATAGTCCAATTGTGAAAACAAGGTTCTACAAGGTCTCCTTAGGGGCAGGAACATGATATGTGTACATCATGTGGTATACTTAGATCAAAATTCGACTGTAATATTTGAATAATGTGGTGAGATGTTGGTTTTGGGGGAATTTATTTAAGCTTGATTGGTTGGTTGGAATGAGAAAACAGAGTGGTTAAAGTTTGTGAAAATCAGTCAAAGTTGGTGAAACTCGGTCAAAACTTGTTCAAACTTTGTTGAACTTCATGAATGGTTCCATGATTGTTGGATTTGGTGTAAGTAGTTTGAATGAGAGTGTTTTGAGTGGGTTTTTGGGCATGAGCCAATGTTTTTATTGAAATTAGGTTTTCTAATTTTTTTGTGCTTTTCTCGGTTTTGAGAAAGGTAAAACAAAAGAACAAGAGTGGTTACTTGCCCAAAACTATTGAAAGAGTGAAAAAGAAATTGACTACTAAAATGCCCACTTGAACATGGTTTAAAGTGGTAAAACTTGTGAGTCTCACATAGGAAATAAATTGGACATTTTATAAATTTATATACTTATGGGTGCAAGTCCACATGGACTTTTCATTGTTAAATAATTAATTAATATTATTATTTTTAAGCATTTGTAGGAGGTGAAAAATTAGTTAAGCCAATTACAATATTTAGTGAAATTTTTTTAATTTATGTGTAATTAAATTAATTTTTTTTTAGAAAGTTTCAACCTATCGCGTCCGCTCCTGATGATAACTCTTTATCATCAGACCAAGACATCAATCAGTTTTTGGTGTAGGCGGGGATTGAACCCCAAATCTCTTATACAACCATTAGAGACTTTACCAGTTGAGCTAACTGGAACCCACATGTAATTAAATTAATTAGATCATATGATGATATGTGTCTTTTAATTAACATCACATTGTTGAATTAAAATTTGCCACATGTCATTTGTGGCCACAAAATAAAGATAAATTTTTTATTCAAAATTAATGGATAGTTATCTTTATTAAAATAATAAAAATAGAGATAATTATCTACAAGTAACAAATCCTAGTGGGACTCTTTGTTGATTATTATCTTTATTAAAATAAATAAAAATATAGATAATTATCTACAAGCAAAAAGTCCAAGTGGAACTCTATGACTTTGGGCCAATCATAATGCATTACTTATCCTTAAGGAGATCAATTTAAAGTAGAACTCATCCTCTTAAACCACTATAAGTAGAGGGCGCCCCCCAATAGAGTGCACAATGGGGGGGCTTTATTTCAAGTTGCTCAGTGCAGTTACAATTCTGTTGGATTTGGACATTGATACAAAATTGAGGCATATCCTTTCGGAAATTGCAAGTAAGGTATGCTGAATAATTTTGTCTACACCAGGTTGATGGATTTGTTATGTGGTAAAGCATTAGATAGACAAATTTCATGGTGAGTTTCTTGCTGTCTAGAGCACGTAGAACCTATGTCAAGGCTTTTTGTTTGGGCCTGTAAGTTAATATTTATAGGCATTAGTACGTAAATTTCTCATCGACCTTCTAGAGCTTTGTATACCAAACAATGAGCCACTTCAGATGATTGTAAGATCTCTAATAGAACATTAACAACAGGAATTTTTTAGCTTGTCAGCTGGCCTCATTGTTTTATGTTTCACAGACATAAAACCTTCCAGCTGATTGGTTGTTTCCAATCTATCTGTGTGAATCCACTAACTAATCTATTTACTTGTGTAGTTTTAAATGCACCCATTTTCTCTCTCTATATCACTTTCAGAGTTTACGAAATGCTGGATTGACTTGTTGAAATTCTGTCCCTGCATTGTAATGTGGTATATAGTTGGAATGCAGGTTACTATTTTTGTTTGAAAATTTTCTGAATAGTAAGTAGTCTAGAAGAATTCAGACCTAGCATTGGGTGATCAGAGTACTGCATTTTTTTTTCTTGTGCCTAGACCAAGGGAGAAAACGAGGAGCATATTTGGTGGGTTGTTGAGCTTGGGAAGTTGATTGTTTGAGGTAAATGGACATGCTATGTACCAAACGCTCTTGACTGTACCACACATACTGATTTTAAGTGAGGACTATATAAATTTGTTAATTTGGACTGATGATATTTCCTAGCACTAAATCTTTTGCAATGTGAAGGGAAAGTACTTATGGTGGTAGTAGTGGATTTGAAGCTAAGCAACAATATCAATCTAAATTCCCAAATTATTTTATCTGCTCAACAACATGTTGACTAAGAGCATTGCTTAAGATTGGGTGGATGATATGGTCTGATTTGAAAGTCACAGACCGTACAATAGAGTCATAGACTGTACAATAGTCTTCCATTATAGGCTGATTTGATGATGAATTTTTTAGAGCATTTGATGACCTTGTCTTTGCTGTATTACTCTATATATAAATTTATGGTGTTTTCCAAATGGTGAAATCGTTTTTTGAACATACCAAGTTTCTTCTCAAAAACAAGATACTCTTGCTTGTTCAAAGGAAAAGAAGCAAATAATTATCTTTTTGTCTCTTATTTAGTTTCGGCTTCGAAAATTTGGATTATGTCAAATGACTTATAAGGTCAAATTCACGAATCTGTTCAAATTATTACCAAGTCATGGCATATTCTGCATCTTAGAACATTCGTCATGTTATTAACAAATAGGCGAATAGGTATTATAGTTTGACCCTTTTTTTCAACTAATTTTCTGACTCCCTCCCGTTTCAAAATAGTAATCCAATCACTCAAACGTTTGTAAATTCTATTTTCCAATTTAGCAATAAAATAATTTTCCCATTTTATATCCTTATATTTTCAACATTTTCTCATAATCCTAATGTGGAATATAGAATTATTTAGCAAATTTAAGCTTAGACTAAGTGTAAAATTTTATTTCTTTTATTCCAGTGGCACAATAAGAAAGTGAGCCATCATGGCAGTCACGTAATACTTTTTAAAATTGCCTAAACCACACTACTTGGGTACATTTTTAAGCTAGATGATATATTTTTCTTTGAATCATTACGAATGTGCACAATTTCATGATACACTATGATAATTACCTAAACTACACTACTTGGGTAGATTTTCAAGCTAGATGATATATTTTTCTTTTAATCATTACAAATGTGCACAATCACATGATAAACTAGTATCATGATTAGGATATGGATCAAATTGGATCACATGGCTGTATTGATTAGAAAATGTTAGGAACACAAAAAAGTCCACAATTTTTGCCACAACTTGTCATGTGGAGTTGTGCAAAATTTGTGGACTTTTTTTTTTTTTTTGGACAAAACTTAGGTTCAATAACGTGACGAGTTGTGACAAAAGTTGTGAACTTTTTTTTTTTTTTTGGTTGACAAACTAAGGTATGGTATCTTAGGCACTATTCCTTATGTTCCTCTTTTTAAAATTCAATCATTTGACTACTTAACTAAAAAAAATACACTTATATCCCATAAGAAAAAATTTATGTGACAGAATCTTAAAAGAGGAAATTAAGGAACAACACCTAAGTCTTGCCCTTTTTTTTTAATATCCTTGGCATTGCTCAATATTGGTCACAACAATAAGAACCATGTTATTTGTTCTAAGGAATAAACGCAATTAAATTCAAAGATGTGATTAATTGATAATATAATTATATGGTCGAATTTAATTTGGAAATTGAAGATACAGCCACATATAGAAGTGTATCTAAGTTTTACCCATGACTAAGTGGCATTTATCAAACAATAAATGAAGTGATATTAACTTTTTGTTGTTGATAATTTAATAGTTAAAAGATAGAAAGAATTTGAATTCTGGATGATCCTGTTAAAAAATACTCCGAATTACTAACTAGTTGAGTTAAATGACTCATAGCCATTATTCAAACACATGGATGCATTTAAAATTAAACATAATTTTTATTATAAAAATATAAATAATAGTCAAATTATTTATAAAAAAAAAAAAACATATAACACCTGCATATGTATAGATACATTTAAAATTAAACCCAATTTTGTCATAAAAATATAAAATTAGTCAATTTTTTTTAAAAAGTAAACATAATTAGTCACATATTAAAGTTCTTTCCTAAATTTAACACTACTTATGATAATTTATTTTTTCTAATTTTTAATAAGATAAAATGTGTGGTGATCTTTGTTGTGTGGTAATTTTTATTGAGTATATGTGATTGGTTTTTTTTTTTTTTTTTTTTTAATTTTATAATTCATTAATAGTAGATTTTTAGATTTGCACTCAGTAGCTCACTTAATACAAAGATTAAAAAACTTAAGAAGACACATGGTACAAACTTAAATCGATAATTATAGTGTAGTTCTCACATAAATTTAGACACATGGTGCAAAATTGAATTCTAATTTTAAATTCTAATTAAACTTTCTCTAAACTTTGCATATATATATATATATATATTTTAATGGTATACTCCTTTTAAAAATGATATTCTTCCAATAAAAAATTTGGGCAGCAATCAGCTTATCATCTTAAATTGTTAACAAATATTAAAAAAAAAAAAAAAAAGGTTTGACATTATTCTTTAAATTTTTTTATTTTTTTTGAAAGGTCAAGAGTTTTTTTTTTTTTTTTTTTTGAGAATGAGAATGAGGGCAAGAGAGTTGTGGGTCCACCAAATGCTCACAAAAGGTAGGAAATGATATGAAGCGAGGGTAGTACCAAAACATCCGCGACCGCGTGTCCTGTTGCTTCCAGGAAACTGAAAGCTAACCAACCGCCCAATATTTTTATTTTTATTTTTATTAATTAATTAAATTAATAGGTGTTTTTACGATTGGTCTAATCTATCTATCTATCTATCTATAAACTATAATCTATCCGCCTTTTTTTCCATTCATGATTTCATGATTTGGTCATGAAATCATCACACCCTTCTCTTCTTCTTCCTCTTTTCTCTTAAACCTTTTTGCTCTACCAACCCAAAACAACCCATCATCATATATATCTATCTCCAGTCCACACACACACACACACAAACACAAAAAAGAAAAAAAAAAAAAAGTCAATACGAATCTCTCGTGTTACAAAAAGTGTCTCTCTTTGTCCAAAAAAAAAAAAAAAAATCTTACAATACAATCAAAACAAACCTTTTTTCAAGATTGTCCATCGCATTCTCAGGTATTCATGTTTTGTTTCATTTTCATGTTCCTTTTGCCTTTTTCTTTTCTGATTGCTATTACTGCATCGACCCAGATTCAGGATCAAACTTGTTTGCATATGTAACTCGTTGTTTCCCTTTTTTTTTTTTTGGAGCTTTTTTTTTTTTTTTGGGTTTTCCATCTCTCTCCTGCTGTGCTTTATTGTAGTTTATAGATGATTGGATTGAATTTGGATGATGCTCTTCCTCAGATGTATGCATTTTTTGTGTATATAATATTCATAATTTTCATTTGGTGCAGTCTGTGTTTTTGTGATTTTATTTAAGATATGGGTCCTGGATATATTTTATATTTGCATCTTTTTTATTTATATTAGATGTTAGAGCTGTATTAATCCAAATCAATCAAATCTAATAGTCTTAAAAATCAAAAATTAAATAAAAAAGGTTGTACCTAGTTCACAAAGCTTCCCTTTTTTTGGGTGTATTCTAAGAGTGGTGATTGATAGGCAACCTTAAACTTTTTATTTATTTATTCGGGTACAGAGGCATTGTCTTTAAATTTGTATCCTATTGAATAGGATTAGTGTCTATGATTGGTCATCCATATTTACACCTTATTCAACAACGCGCTTATGATATGAATAGGCATGGTGTTATATGAGATGTTAGTAATTAACTTACATAATTTGTTAGATCAATTTGTAACAATAGCCGGTTAAACATACCTTGGTTTCCCTATTTTTGTACAAACATATAAATTCTGAGAAAATATCTTTGTCAAAACTTGTACTTTGTGTTCCGATATGGTACTTGACTATTTGCCAAGTTAGATGGTACAGTTGGAAACCTTGTACTTGGTTTCTGTTGGCACTTTGCATTCCATTATGGTGTTTGAAGTGTTTGTAACTGTGATAAGCTTTTAACTCTGGCAGTTCAGCAGCAGAGGATTCTTTTAGTCTCTGATTTCACGTGAGGAAGTTATTAGTAGTTTCTGAGATACATTATGTGGAACGGAGCTCAGAATGGAACTCACAGTGTGGGTGAAAGTTCTAGTTCAACTTCAATGAGCAGTCAGCAGGATGTTGAGGATGACCGGATGATTGCTGCTGTGCTATCTGAAGAGTATGCTAAGTTAGATGGTGCAGTGGGTAGACGCCTTTCCAGTTTGGCATCTATTCCTGTAAGAATACTTTAACATTTTTTCTTTTCTTGTTATATTGTAACTAGGCTTTTAATTTTAGTTATTTAAGTATAAATTATATTCAGTTATCTTTTTGTGGATGTGTATCTAGAGCTTAGTTCAGTATTGAATTCAAAATCTTTTTCATAATTCCTATAGAAATTAAATAAATAAAAAAAGAGTTTGATGGAGAAGATTTATTTCCTTTGTTTTGTCATTTTCAATTCAATGTATTCTCTTATATTTTTCTGCTTAATTCCCCCCCTCCCTTCTAATCTTATGGACTTTGGTTAGATATGATAATTTATTCTCAAAAAATTATTATCCTGCATCATGTTTTACATGATCTGATTGTCGTAGAATAAATCCTCGACTTCTTTGATTATTCATTGCTTCTTTGATGTGGAGCACTTCTTATTCAATGAAATAAAATTCCCTTACAAATTTTTCTTTGCTTTTAACTTCTTGAAATTCCAGCATGTCCCACGAATAAATACCTTCATCCCTGACTTTAATGATGCAAGTTTGGATCACCAACGGCTCCTCCAGAGGTATGCTTTTACACTTGACAGTTAAAAAATTTGTCTACAGATATCTTGAAGGGGAATCTTGTAAAAGTGTTGAATAGATTTTATTGCTGGAAAATAGTACTAGTAGTAGTATGCAAAATGACACTTTAATATTTAGTGGCATGCTTGTTCACTCACATGAGTGAGCATTGATTTAAGTGCTTAAACATTAATTAAGTTGCTCGTAAGTCATAACTCATACAGTGTATAAAAAGATTTCAACTTTGCCGTATACATTTGCAAATTAATGCCTGAAAAGGATTTATAATCTTCCAAAACTCTAATAAATATACATATATTGTCTAGTTTGCTATAAATATGTGAATTTAATATCCAAAAAAGAAGTTAACATCTCCTTTCAAAGTTGTGCTTAACGATGATTTGTCATAGCACAAAATTTACCTGTTATCATCTTTGTAGTGAAAGCAAACTCCTTTTCAATATAATTACTAAATTTTCAAAAAAAAATTCATTAGCTCTTTGGCACCAAAGGCGTTAGTTGATTTAGCGAGAAAAAAAGAAGAGGGGAGG